>NC_054379.1:136252416-136552416 GCF_017654675.1 Xenopus laevis
TATGCTTTTCCATTACAGCGACCTCTCCAGAGAAACCACTGCTTGAAGAAGGAGAGAAGCAGTTTCTGCCTTTGATTTATATCAGTTTCTGCCTTTGTTAAATTGGAGAATGAGAAGTGGGCTACTGTCTCCCTTAATACATTCTCAGTCCTAAAGGCTTCTGCCCATGTTTTGTGCAACATTTGAAGCTCATTTGGAAGACCTGCTACTACAATTAGTTGCTTGTCATCATCAGGCCCAGAGATTTGCGGGAACGCCACGGAGGCCAAGGATTTCGATTTTAGGGGTCCCATCCTGCCCAATTCATTTCTGCTCTTGGGACTGGGTGCAAAATGAAATCTACTGCTTGCTTAGTTCCCAGTACTGCCAGTAGGAGTGGGTTATGAGAGAATTGTAATGATATGGTATAAAGCAAACTTTGGGGGGGGGGGGGGGTGGATCTGTTCTCTCTGGCTCTTTGGAAATCTGGCCTTGGCTACTATTTACAAGTGCCAATCACGAGTGCAGCACATGCTCATCCCTTTTTGAGCAAGAAAACAGCTGGGGCTTCAGCTTTAACCACAGTGAGCTAAAGTTGAAGACCCAGCAGTTTTTTTTACTCAAAAGGGTGCTTCTTAAACATAAAAACTATTATGTCTGAAGAGGGAACACATACTACCAAACCTACCAAATATCCTTATTTCCAAAAACTTGACAACCCAGTCTTAACTAACCTGTTCTTCTTCAGTGAATGGAACAAGTGCCAGTGGTAGTAGGGGCTCATCTTTCATAATAGGAAGGAACTCTTTGTCCAGAAGGTCTGACGGAACCTACAGCACACACAGTGAACATATTGGATTTCAAAATAAACTTAAACAACATTGATTAATTGTTGCATAAACCACAGTTGCACACACAAAATGACGCCCTATCTTGTCTAGTATTTTCAATCTACTCCCTGACATGATTTCTTTCAAGAGTACAGTCCAAAACAGATGAATGATACAGAACGGTGATGTATGGATGTATAATGATCTATTTTCTTACCTTATTGTCCTTTACATAAAGTGCTAACATCTCTTCCCGGCCGTACCGAAAATCTGCAAGTTTATACTTTGGCAACGCCGGGGAGAGGGGTGGAGAAATGACAGAACCTCCACTAGATAAAGCCCTAAGCCTGCAACAGAGAGAAGAGAGTATTGTGTCATGTATAACTTGGCACATACATTAATGGTTTATGGTTCTTAACATTCTGCCACAGTTAATAAAAAAAGCAACAAGATGTATTTTAAGGGAATGCCCAAATAATATGGACATACCACTGTTTACCTGGATTCCCATTAAACTTAAGCAAGACTTATACTTTTTCTGAAAGTTGCGGCATATGAAAACAAAAAAAAAAAACTTGGTTGGATTGCCCACTCACCAGACCGGTGTAAATGGTTAATTATACCATAGATACACCAAAATACCAGCTGCCAATGTTGTCCAATTCACTACAGCCTTAGGTGAAAATATAGCATAAACATATAATGGGATTCTGTCATGATTTTTATGGTGTCGTTTTTATTTCTAATTACACTGTTTACACTGCAGATAACTTTCTCTACCATGTTAAATGTAATTCCTGAACCAACAAGTATATTATTTTTAGTTGTAATATTGGTGTGTAGGCAGGCATCTCCAGTCATTTTGCCTGGTCATGTGCACCTAGAAAGCACTATTGAACTGCTTTCTGACAGGCTATTGTTTCTCCTACTCAATGTAACTAAAGGAGTCGTAGTGGGACATGGATTTTTACTATTGAATGCTGTTCTTATATCTACCAGGGAGCAGTTACCTTCCCATTGTTCTGCTGAGGGGAGGGGAAGGGAGGGGTGATATCACTCCAACTTGCAGTGCAGCAGTAAAGTGACTAAAGTTTATCAGAGCACAAGTCCCTAGGGGCACCTGGGAAGCTAACAACAAGTCTCTTAATATGTTTGCTCTTTTGAAAATTGGATTTCAGTTCAGAGGTCTGCTGGAGCAGCTCTATTGAATGATGCACATCTTGAAACAATACAAGATGTGTCCTTAACAGTGCTACTTTTAGGCCTGAAAAAGAGCCTCTTAGAGGTCTGGAGAGAAGTTCCATGATATAAAATGTGTATATACCCCCTTGGACAGAGTTGGTATAGAGCAGTTCTAGCAAGGATCCAGTATTCACAGAAAGCAAGCTAGCAGGATATACATAACCCACTGAGACTGTGAGCACTGAAAACAGCCGACATAAGGTTCTGAGGGTTGTTGTAAGCACACAGCAAGCAAGACATTTGTTTTCGATTTTATATCTACTTTATTTGATTGTTTTTAGTCATTCAGAATTGTGCTACTCACCACTCAGGGCCAAAGTTCAGGGTCTGAGTCTCAGCTGTCATAATGCCTTTTGTTTTTTTTAGATTCTTCTAAACGATTAAATTCTAGGAGAGAAACAGACAAAAAAAAAAAACTTAGCTCTAAATACAATTTTGAGGGAGAATACAATCAAATATTTGCCAAAAGTCCATGCCTTACAAAGGTGATCATAGCTACTCCTACAACTGACATGCACTTAAAGGAGAAGGAAAGATACGGAGGCTTTTTATTGCCAATAGATTAGCTGTAATAGTGCAAGCTAGAATGCTATATTAATGTGGTGTGACATCACTTCCTGCCTGAGTCTCTCCCTGCTCTGGGCTCAGATTACAGTAGAGAAGGGAGGGGTGGGGGGAGAGGAGCAAACTGAGCATGCTCTTGCCCAGGGCAATGAGGTTTAAGCTGAAAACAGGAAGTCTGATACAGAAGCCCATGAGTACACAATAGAAGGAAAGAAATGCAGTGTTTCTTTTGACAGGGGACTTAGAGCAACATTACTTTGGGGGTTTACTGGTATATTTAGATGGACCTTTCTGATAAGGCTTACTTAGTTTTAACCTTTCCTTCTCCTTTAAAGGGGTAGGTCACCTTTAAATTTACTTTGGGTATGATACAGACAGCGATATTCTGAGACAATCTGCAAAAGATTTTAGTTTTTTTTTTAATGAATTTATATATTTGTGCAACAGCTAGGGTCCATTTTACTGTAGCAAGTTGCCAATGGTTGTACTGCGTAGTCCTGGGTCTACGCCCACTTACTGCATCAGCCTGAGTGCAGATACGTGGAGCGGATATAGGAGTGAAGAATAGCGATGGACGAATTTGTCAGTTTCGCAAAAAAAATAGCGAATTTCGCTTTGATGCCGGCATCAATTTGCCGTGTGTCAAGATCGATGCCGGCGACAATTTGATGTTCATTAAAGTCTACGGGTGTACGTTTATCTTCGCCGGCTTCTAAATTGTCGCCGGCGTCCAAAAACTTTGACAGCAGCAAATTTTCACAGCAATTTTCCAAATTTATTCGCCGTTGCCGAAATGCGGAAATTCACCGCAAAATCGCAGGGGAGGCATAAACGGGTGGTCGGATTGAAGTCCAGACGATCAACTGGGTAATAAATTTGCAATTGGTTTTCAGTTTTTATTATTTGTGGTTTTTGAGTTATGTAGCTTTTTATCCGGCAGCTCTCTAGTTTTAGATTTCTGTAGACTTATTGCTAGGGTTCAAATTCCCCTAGCAACCATGCAATGATTAGTAAGAGATTGGAATATGGAATAGGAGAGGTCTGAATAGAAATATGAGTAATAAAAAGTAACAATAACAATACATTTGTAGCCTTACAGAGCATTTGGGTTTTAGATGGGGTCAGTGACACCCATTTGAAAACTGGTAAGACTCAGAAGGAAGACCAGTTCAAGAGTTGCTAAAAATTGGCCATTCTACAACATACTAAAAGTGAATTTAAAGGAGAACCACCCCTTTAATCTGTCGGCAGCTTATATCTGCCTGTGTATGGGGGCCTTTAGATTGTGCATGTCAATGTGGCATCAAATGATAAACAATCTCTGTAAAGTCCTGTGTTAAAATGTTAGTGCTATTTAAATGATCATTATGTTTGGAATTTCTCCACAGTGAATGTAAAGCCCATACTGCTGTGCTGATCCCTAACCAACTCTGATGCATAACGCAGACTCTCAGTCACGCAACAGACGTCCCAGCTACTCGTGCGGCATGTGTCTTGCCATATTGGCTGCCACATTTAACGTGCAACATGGATTGTCAAATGAATTCCTTAAAGGGATGGCTTCAAGTTAATTTTTAGTATGTTATAAAATGGCTAATTCTGAGCAATTTTTCAATTGGTCTTCATTTTTTATAGTTCTTGAATTATTTGCCTTTGTCTTCTGACTCTTTCCAGCTTTCAAATGGGGGTCACTGACCCCGTATAAAAACAAATGCTCTCAAACTTCAATTGTATTGTTATTGCTACATTTTATTAGTCATCTTTCTATTCAGGTCCTCTCCTATTCATATTCCAGTCTCTTATTCAAATCAATGCATGGTTACTAGGAAAATTTGAACCTTAGCAACCAGATGGCTGAAACTGTAAACTGGTGAGCTGCTGAATAAAAAGCTAAATAACTCAAAAATGTCTCAGCATATCACCCTCTACATCTAACGCAAACCCCTTTAAAACCACATTTCTATAACATATAGCGGTTTAAGCAATGGTTAAATGAGAGACAATGGGGCTCATTTATCAACACTGGGCAAAATTGCCCCTGGGCAGTTCCCTATAGCAACGTATCAGTGATTAGCTTTTTGAAACAGGCTGCAAATAGAACAATGAATGCAGCAATCTTATTGGTTGTCATGGGTTACTGCCCATGGGCAAATTTGCCCAGTGTTGATAAATGAGCCCAACTGTATTGTGCAAAATGCAAATAAATACAAGAGTAATTAACAATACACATGTATCTTAACTATAATGGGACATACAAGTCCTTTAAAGGGGTGGTTCACCTTTAAGTTATCTTGTAGTCTGTTACAGAATGGCCAATTCTAAGCAACTTTTTAATTGGATTTTATTTTATTTTTTTTACAATTTTTTAATTATAAATGGGGGATCACTGACCCCATCTAATAAATGCTCGGTAAGAATGCAAATGTATTTTTATTGTTACTTTCTATTACTCTCCTTTCTATTCAGGCCTCTCCTATTCACATTCCAGTCTCTTATTCAAATCAATGCATGGTTGTTATAATAACTTGGACCTTAGCAACCAGATTACTGAAGGTGCACACTGGAGAACTACTGAATAAAAACCGAAATAAAAGTCAAAAACCCACAAAAATAAAAAATGAAAACCAATTGTAAATTGTCTCAGAATACGACTTTCTACATCATACTAAAAGTTAATTTAAAAGTGAACACCACCTTTAAACAAGAGCATCATCATCCCAGACAACACATCTATAACTGTTTAACATTGTTCAGCTGAGATGCTCAAAAAACAGATTGGCTAATTGAATTGAAAAACAGTTCCTTCAAGAAAGCAGAAAATAATTGGCCATGATCGATAATCATTTTACGGTATATTCTGAAGGCATTTTATAGTTATGAATGATCATCCCTCACTTTGAAACAATGATATGCAACAAAAAACATAAAAAAACAAAACTGTACCCTTTATATAGATGAGGATATGAAGAAATTTTTCTGCCCCCTGCTGTTGTATTTGGTAAATTACATTCTACTGTCATTTATATAGATTTTTTCTGTGATTAAAGCATTTGTTACACAATAAAGACATTTTAGACATAATAAGGTAGTGTAAAGACAGACCGTCTTTTAAAAGAGGCAAAATAGAATGTTCAGATAGAGAGAGAGAGAGAGAGAGAGAGAGAGAGAGAGAGAGAGAGAGAGAGAGCTAGATAGCAAAATGGAGGATCAGCACACACTGTAGTTGAAGTGGAAAAGTGATTTATTTTCATTTAATGTTACATATTAATCTGACGTTTTAGTATTTGTCATATAATTATTTAGGATCAGTAAAGCATGATGGAAAGCAAGTGGCTCAGCAAAAAAGCCTCCCATGCATTTCATTAATTCCCAGGGTCAAGGGTAAAAAGCTTTCTATCCATGTGGCTAGGGATATGCACAGAATGCTTACTCTGTTACTGCTTAATCCAGAGAGAGATCTGAACAGAGGCTTCCATTTATCAGGTGCCAGACTAGCAAGTGTTGGCTCAATCTGCCTTTTTCAGCAGCCAGAATTGTATTTCCTAATACAAATATACACCTGTGCAATAGTAAATAAATCATTTGCACTACTATCACCCTCTAAATGCAATTCTTCCACTGAATAAACGGCTGCACCCAAGAAAAAATACTTCTTGTACATAGGCAGCCCCCAATGAAAAAAGTTGCACGTACAGGGGTCTGTGAGCCATTGCATGGTTGCTTACATATCTGTGAGGGGCTTCCCAACAAAGTAGGTTAAATGGTTGACATACTAAGCATTCACAGAAAGAAATATAACATTTCTGACTGTTTCCAGCTTTCATCTAAAAACAAATGCTCTGTAAGGCTACATATTTATAGTTATTGCTACTTTTTATTAATCATCTTTCTACTCAGTCTTGCTTGCATTCACATTCAAGTCTCTTATTCAAATCAGTGCATGGTTACTAGGGTCATTCTGAAATTGCAAACTGGAGAGCTGATGAATAATACGCTTAACTCAAAAACCACAAATAATAGTAAATGAAAACCTATTGTCCCAGAATATCACTGTACATCATACTATAAAATTAATTTAAAGGTGAACCACTTTAAATGCGACCTCGCCAAATGAGCAGATCTCCCCCCGATATGCCCACCTTGAGTTGGGAAATGCCAGGCTGATTCGATCATGGGCCTATCGACATCTAGCAGACTTTTGGCCAGATATCGATCAGGAAAGCCCATCAGAGGGCCCCATACAATGCCCCATAAGATGCCCAATTAATCTGTTGGCAGTTTATACAGTATGTGCTAATGAGCAACCTGCTCTGTTGAAAACTACTTTGGGTCAGTTTTTCCTTTAAACTGAATTAACCCTTATCACTAGCAATCTAAGATGAGCAGATGGACTTTAATTTGCACTCCTTTGCAGCTCTTGCATAGGAATTTGTTTGCATTTGAAGTGTGTATGGTTGCTAGTCACCAACAGCGACCAGGCAGCAGTTTCTATTATAAACTAGAAGACAAATAGGAAATGACCTGAATGGAAAGACAAGCAATAACATTGTACTTTAAAGCCTCAATCTATTTGCTTTTTGGTTGCTGAGGGCTCTTGACCCGTGCAACCACACAATTAAATTCCAGCTTAGAGATGCAAGAGAAAAAAGTACAAAAGCATCAACTGTAAGTCAGTTCACATAATTTCTGCGTACACAATTCTATAAATGTATCCTTTAAGGGCAGTGATCCCCAACCAGTAGCTCATGAGCACCATGTTGCAAACCAACCCCTTAGATGTTGCTCTCAGTGGCCTCAAAGCAGGTGCTTATTTTTGAATTCCAGGCTTGGAGGCAAGTTTTGGTTGCAATAAAACAGGTGTACTGGCAAACAGAGCCTCCTGTAGGCTGCCAGTCCATAAAGGGGCTACCAAATAGCCAATCACAGACCTTATTTGACACCCCAGGATCTATTTTCATGCTTGTGTTGCTCCCCAATTCTGTTTACAGTTGAGTGTGGCTGACTGATAAAATAGTTTGGGGACCCCTGTTTTAGGGCAAGGGGACAAACAGTGGATCCTCCTGCGGTTTGTATGGGGGCAGAGGTGGCTCCACTGAAATGCGCTCCATCCACAAGCACAGCGTCAGCCTGTATAGCACTACCCTGCATTTTCACACAAATTTCCATTTACTGTATCTCCTCACAACCCAATGCCTGTGGATGGAAAGTATTAGGCCAGGGTCATACAATGGCAGATGGAAAATCCACTACGCTTCCGCTCATGGTTTGCCTGCACCCGGAAGCATTGTTTCCCCTCGTGTGCAGGCAGAAGCAGCAGATTTTGGTGCCGAAACGAGTAATTTTATGGTAAAATCCGCCCACACTTGAAAAGGCATGGGGAAGCAGTAGAGCAGTGGATTCTCCGCAGGCGAATGCTAAACATTATTTGGCCCTAGCCTTAGAGTGGATCCACTAGTAGAAACGCAGGCAAAGGAAAGGAGAGGATTGGCTGTGTGTGCAGTTGTATGTCACTGTGATGGGAAGCAATTCTGATCAACTACAAGAGGTCCTCTGCACTCAACCCATTATCAATATATTTAAGACAGAGACAGGTTGAGGGCAGAGGACCTCTTGTAGTTGACTATATGTATTTTGTGGTCACAACCTCATTGCACCCCCACCTAATGTTTTTAAAAATTAGTGGTGAGCACAACTTTCCCTTGTTTGTTATAGTTATACAGGAGCAGTGACCAGCTCCATGTTGTAGCTCCCACCCTTCCCAGCTATAGTCAGGTGATCCCACTGGTGTCTAATAAAGGGGCAGCCAAGTTTGGAAGTTTTTCTTTGAAAGCAGCAAGTAAGTTGCAGGTAAAACTTAGTCTGTGTATCTGTGGATATGGAACATTTTAAGCTGCCATGTTGCATTACAACAGAAACTGAGGAACCTCATATAATAACTCATTCAATGCAATAGAAAGCAACACTTTTGTTTTAGCTTTGTGGTGCAACCTAGGGTGGCAAAGGCAGTCTAACATTGACGATATGGTTTTGTATCTAGCCAATAAAGTGCAGGCCCAATGAACAGATACCTTTTGAGCGGGTTCACTTAGGCCACAAATGAAGGTATGGTTCAACTTACAGTTAACTTGTAGTACATCATAGAATGGCTAATTCTAAGTAACTTTTCAATTGGTCTTCATTATTTATTTTTAATAGTTTTTTTTAATTATTTGCAACCTTCTTCAGACTCTTTTCAGCTTTCAAACGGGATCACTGTCCCCATCTAACTCCAACTAGAAACAAATGCTCTGTAAGGCTACACATGTATTCTTATTGCTACTTTGTATTACTCAACTTTCTTTACAGACACTCTCCTGTTTATATTTCACTCTCTTTTTCAAATCAGTACATGGTTGCTAGGTTAATTTGGACCCTATTAATCAGATTGCTGAAATTGCCAACTGGAGAACTGCTGAATAATAGGCTAAATAACTCAAGAACCACGTATAATAAAAAAAAAATGAAAAGCAATTGAAAATGGTCTCAGAACATCACTCTCTACATCATACTAAAAGGTTTATTAGAGATAACCATAAAGCATTTCCAAAGCTAATTGTGAGCTGTGACAGTGTTGCTTGCAAGCTTTTTGTGCTGGCTGAATCCTGCAAGCAAAGCACAACTGTCACCATGAATAGCCATTCAGCTGGTTTCACAAGCATGTGTTCCAACTCATTCATGTGCAATTTTGTAATCATACCCCCACATGTATTTTCTGCATGAAGCTTTAGACCAAGCTGTGCTGCATGCAGAGCCTTTTCTTCCATTACCATCATCTACTATTTTTATTAACAGGGGGTCATTTATTTACTAAGAAAGCCATGCACCACAGTGTAGTAAGTACAATGCGCTACACTACCTTTTAGGCTGCCCAACAGTGTAGATATTTATATTTTTAAGCCCTTGTGTTTAAAGACACCAGCTTTTAGGGTGCTAAAACAACAGGGGCTGAAATAAGAAAGCTAGGTGCAGATTCTGAACTGTTACAATTTTGCAACATTTAGTTGATACATTTCTCAGCAGCATCACTGGAGTATCAGCAACTATTGTATCAATTCTAACAGCTGCCTGTAATGAAACCCAGAGATTCTGCTCAGCAGGGACAAAGATAAATGTAGTAAATAAATATATCAATTTAGAACAGTTTACAGGGTCGGCGACCCCCCCTCCCAGAGCTGCTTTAGAAGGTGAGAAATGACACTTTACACTTCAATATTACAAAAATGGTCACACGTAGAAAATAGAAAGTAACTGGAAAATTTCTGGTGAACTGTCTGAAACCAACTCAACTGAAAAAAGTGTTGGAAGGTGAACAACCCATTTAAGGACATTGAAACATTTTGTGCCTTAAGCTACTTAAAATGCCTTACCCTTTAAACAAAACAGGGATTGTTTGTCCATATACTGCAATATATTTAAGCTGGCCAACTACGTCAAACTTGATAATAGGCTGAGTGCAGAGGACTCTTGTATTTGTCTGTATGAATTTTATGGCCAGTCTCATTGCACCCCCGCTTAATGTTTTTAAAAATTAGTGGTGAGCACAACTTTCCCTTGTTATAATTTATACAGGAGCAGTGACCAGCTCCATGTTGCAGCTCCCACCCTTTCCAATTATAGTCAGGTGATCCTACTGGTGTCTAATAAAAGGGCAGCCAAGTATGGAGGTTTACTTTGAAAGAAACAAGTAAGTTGCAGGTAAAACCTAGTCCCTTTGTAAAATGTATAATGAAGCAATAGAATTCTTATCGAATCAGATGCAAATTGAGTGTAGGGACTGGCCATACCAGGGATGACTTTGATGTAGTTGGACAGCTTATATATAATGCAATATATGGACAAACAAGCCTTGTTCTGTTTAAAGGGTAAGGCATTTTAGTAGCTTAAGGCACAAAATGTTTCAGTCCTTAATACAGGGCTGTCCAACTGGTGGCCTGCGGGCCTTCTATGGCCCCACATGCTGTGTCTGCTTAACATATGTAAACTTTAAAAGGTATCACTACAGACTAATCCCCTGTATAGCTTTCCCCGTCTCCTGCTCTGTTCTGCCTTCCCTCTCTGTGTGCCTAGTACTGCTTGTGTGTGCCATTCTCTGCTTGCCCAGTGCTGCTTGTGTGTGTCATTCTCTGCTTACTTAGTGCTGCTTGGGTGTGCCATTCTCTGCTTGCCCATTGCTGCTTGTGTGTGCCATTCTGCCAGTGCTGCTTGGGTATGCTATTCTCTGCTTGCCCAGTGCTGCTTGTGTGTGCGCCATTCTCTGCTTGCCCAGTGCTACTTGTGTGCCATTCTCTGCTTGCCCAGTGCTACTTGTGTGCCATTCTCTGCTTGCCCAGTGCTGCTTGTGTGTGCCATTCTCTGCTTACTCAGCGCTGCTTGTGTGTGCCATTCTCTGCTTACTCAGTGCTGCTTGGGTGTGCCATTCTCTGCTTGCCCAGTGCTGCTTGGGTGTGGCATTCTCTGCTTGCCCAGTGCTGCTTGGGTGTGGCATTCTCTGCTTGCCCAGTGCTGCTTGGGTGTGGCATTCTCTGCTTGCCCAGTGCTGCTTGTGTGTGCCATTCTCTGCTTGCCCAGTGCTACTTGTATGTGCCATTCTCTGCTTGCCCAGTGCTACTTGTGTGTGCCATTCTCTGCTTGCCCAGTGCTGCTTGTGTGTGCCATTCTCTGCTTGCCCAGTGCTGCTTGTGTGTGCCATTCTCTGCTTACTCAGCGCTGCTTGTGTGTGCCATTCTCTGCTTACTCAGTGCTGCTTGGGTGTGCCATTCTCTGCTTGCCCAGTGCTGCTTGTGTGTGCCATTCTCTGCTTACTCAGTGCTGCTTGTGTGTGCCATTCTATGCTTACTCAGCGCTGCTTGGGTGTGCCATTCTGTGCTTGCCCGGTGCTGCTTGTGTGTGCCATTCTCTGCTTGCCCAGTGCTGCTGTGTGTGCCATTCTCTGCTTGCCCGGTGCTGCTTGTGTGTGCCATTCTCTGCTTGCCCAGTGCTGCTTGGGTGTGCCATTCTCTGCTTGCCCGGTGCTGCTTGTGTGTGCCATTCTCTGCTTGCCCAGTGCTGCTTGTGTGTGCCGTTCTCGGCTTGCCCTACGCTACCTGTGGGATGTAAGCCTGTTAGGGGTTTGTTCTTGGGGTTTGTTAGCATTTGGAAATTGTTGTTAAGGGCCCCTAAGGTGTTTAATCATGTGTTGGGGGTGTTGTATTATTCACAGGGGAGGATGAGGCATATGGATTTAAGGGTATGTTTTTAACATGACTTCAAATTTTCACATATGAATGATGAGGTATTTTCCTGCAGTGAGCACCAATCATTTGGTTTTTTGGTGTGCTACCACCGTTAAAAGTTCTTGTGGTAACATGGGTTTGGTTTACAGTGGGTGCGGTTTAAAAGGGGGAGTAACCAACATGGACTTCCATTATCGGCCCTCCACCACATAGGCCAGTAAAATGTTGTCCCTCTGTACCACAGAAGTTGGACAGCACTGCCTTAATATATTGATAATGGGTTGAGTGCAGAGGACTTGTATTTGTCTGTGAATTTTGTAGTCACAACCTCATTGTACCCCGCTTAATGGCTTAAAATTTAATGGTGAGCACAACTTTCCCTTGCTTGAAAATATTGGATTTATTTGAGCGCTGTTTATACTTTCATATAAAATTGTATTTTTTTTAAGGGAACGTTTCAAAGACAAAAATAACTTTAAAGGACATCAAAAAGTCAGAAACAAAGCATGCTTATTTGGCTGCTAAAGGGTAAAATAATCCACTGTGCAATATTTTCTGTTGAGAAATGAGAAGAATTTTTTTGTCAGAAAAAGGGCTTGTACTATTGGCTGGTGCTCTGCTTAGTAGGTATACCAGTAGATGTGCCGTCAGCAACAGGATTGCCGTCAGCAACAGCAAAACTCTACAGCAATCTCAGGTAAGGCTTTTAAAATTTGGTTGGGCAAAGACCTTTAAAGTGGTTCTTCACCTTCCAAACACTTTTTTCAGTTCAGTGGTTTTCAGATTGTTCCCCAGAAATAGACTTTTTTCAACTACCTTCCATTTTTTATCGTTTTTCCTAAATCTAAGTTTAAAGGGATTGTCATTATTTTTTATGATATAGTTTTTTTCTAAATTACACTGTTTACAAAAATTACACTGTTTACACTGCAAATAATTCACTATCATACAAAATTAAATTCCTAATCCAATAAGTGTATTTTGTTTTAGTTGTAATATTGGTGTGTAGGCAGCCATCTTGGGTCATTTTGCCTGGTCATGTGCTTTCAGAAAGAGCCAGTGCTGCCCTATGGAACTGCTTTCTGGCAGGCTGTTGTTTCCCCAAACTGTTCTTAGGGTTAGATCACACGAGGAGATTCGGGGAGATTTTGTCGCCTAGTCTTCTGTGTGACAATCTCCCCGAACTGCCTCAGCGTGTTTTCCCATAGGCTATAATGAAAAGTCGCCTGCGCTAAGGCACATGCGGCGCTGCGTTTTCCGAAGTCGCCTCAGGGAGTGAAGTTTATCAGAGCAAAAGTCACATGACTGGGGCAGCTGGGAAACTGCCCCAGACTGTCTCTGGTTTTTCAGTCTGGAAGCTCAGTAATTCAGCTGAATTTTGCAACATTTAGTTGATACATTTGTCAGCAGCATCTCTGGAGTATTAGCAACTATTGTATCAATTCTAAAGGTAAGGGCACACGCTAAACTTCGGGGAGATTTAGTCGGTCGGTGACAAATCGCCTCTTCTTCGGACGACTAATCTCTCAGTTCAGGGAGATTAATCACCAGAAGAAGAAGCGATTTGTCGCTTGGCGACCAATCACCTGCTATAGCAGTGTGTGTCTCAGCCCTAAAGCTGGCCATAGACGCAAAGATCCGATCGTACGAATCGTGGATTCGTACGATTTTCGGACCATGTGTGGAGAGTCCCGAAATTTTTCGTCCGTCGGAGATCGGTCGTTTGGTCGATCGGACAGGTTAGAAAATATCGATAATATCTCTGCGTGTATTGCCGATCGTACGATTTTCAGTGGGAGACGGTCACTAGTGTTGTCAGACATAAGTATCGTACGATTGCTGTCAGGGGCAGAACATTGGGTGATCTGTTCTTATTTGATGTGTGGAGAGTCCCGAAATTTTTCGTCCGTCGGAGATCGGTCGTTTGGTCGATCGGACAGGTTAGAAAATATCGATAATATCTCTGCGTGTATTGCCGATCGTACGATTTTCAGTGGGAGACGGTCACTAGTGTTGTCAGACATAAGTATCGTACGATTGCTGTCAGGGGCAGAACATTGGGTGATCTGTTCTTATTTGATCGGAATGGTAAAGACTTTGATCTGAATGGTTAGTGGAGGGTCGGGAGATGGGAAAGTCCGATCGTACGTTGATTCGTACGATCGGATCTTTGCGTCTATGGCCAGCTTAACAGCTGCCTTTATTGAAACTGAGGGATTCTGCTCAGCAGGGACAAAGATAAGAAATGTATCGACTAAATGCATCAATTTAGAACAGTTCACAGAGTCTTCGACTCTGAGTTGAAAAATGAAAAGTTACACTTCAAATATTACAAAAGTAACTGAAAACAACTGAACTGAAAAAAAACTGCTGGAAGGTGAACAACCTCTTTAACATAGGAAGTCACTAAAATAACAGGCTGTACCATTCAGGCTTTATATCGGAGAAATGTGACCAGTCACTTGAGTGGCCAAACACAACAAAATCCGGCATTTGGTTATTGTGCACATAAACCCTCGTGCACCCACTAAGAGTTCCTAAACTTCCCCCATGGATAGGTCAAGATATTCACAAGGATGGATGGTGGATGGATCACTACGTTGATAGGTAAACTGAATTGTAAAAATGAACAACAAATGTAAATATATTTAAACCACCTCCTCTTTTTTTGCATGAACACATATGCCACTAAATATACTTTGAGGGTTGCAAAATGTAAACACTGCGAGAGTATTCCAGAAATAACAAGGGCCAGTGTGCAAAGGCTGTATCTGGCAATGAGAGAAGGAACCAGAGAGAAAACCTGATCTTTTCCTGACAGTTCAGAAATGTGCAGACTTTGCAAATCTACTAGCCCATAACAATCTAACCTGCAGCTTTATTGTACGCATTTAGCCTCTAAAAATGTTATTTCAAATACTCAAGAAGGGTTTTGGATACCCGAGAAAAATATACACAGCTGACATATCCATATAAGAGGACACACATTACAAAGGGCAGCATCTCCTGCACAAACCAATGACTAGGCCCTCCTTTGCTGTGGTTGCCATTCAAAAACAGCTGCCAGCCTACATGTCACACTACTCAAGGCCTGAGTGTTCCTAAACCGAGCACTTCCCAAGACTTTGACAAATTAAACAAGGGCAATTAGCAGCTAACAGACGCAAATCTGAATTCAGTGACAATAAGAAGCACACAGTTATAACTAAATGGCTTGCAGATGTTTGTATTCACAAGTGAGTGGTATAAATGTGCTACACTGGTACAGGGAAAGCCGGAGCTCATCTAAATTATTTATAAATAACTCAATTCCTGAGGGCCGCATGCGACCCAAGATGGATATGAATGCGGCCTAGCTTGAAATGCTCAATTCCCGAGGAAAGTCATAATAATAGAATAATAAGTCTATTTAATATCCAAGTGTCCCATATTCCAGTGTATAGCTCCATCTGGTTATCCAACTGGTATTGTAGTTATTTTCTGTGTATTTTCTTTACTTTTACAAATCAAAAGTGTTTGTGTATTTCATGTGTGGCCCCATACAATTTTTCTTTTTCCAATGTGGCCCAGGGAAGCCAAAAGGTTGGACACCTGGACAAAACTGCAAAAAAAAAAAAAAACTGAAGGACAATTAAAAAGTTGCTTAGAATTAGGTCCATGTGTGCCATACTCCGCCTGTCCTATGCTCCCTGTGTGTGCCATACTCCGCCTGTCCTATGCTCCCTGTGTGTGCCATACTCCGCCTGTCCTATGCTTCCTGTGTGTGCCATACTCTGCCTGCCTTATGCTCCCTGTGTGTGCCATACTCTGCCTGCCCTATGCTCCCTGTGTGTGTGTCATACTCTGCCTGCCCTATGCTCCCTGTGTGTGTCATACTATGCCTGCCCTATGCTCCCTGTGTGTGCCATACTCTGCCTGCCCTATGCTCCCTGTGTGTGCCATACTCTGCCTGTCCTATGCTCCCTGTGTGTGCCATACTCTGCCTGTCCTATGCTCCCTGTGTGTGCCATACTCTGCCTGTCCTATGCTCCCTGTGTGTGCCATACTCTGTCTGTCCTATGCTCCCTGTGTGTGTCATTCGCTGCCTGCCCTATGCTCCCTGTGTGTGCCATACTCTGCCTGTCCTATGCTCCCTGTGTGTGCCATACTCTGACTATTCTATTCTCCCTGTGTGTGCACCATACTGTGCCTGTCCTATGCTCCTTATGTGTGCCATACTCTACCTGCCCCATTAATGTGGACAAGGTCTTAAATGTTATTGTGGTAATATGGGTATGGTTTAAAGTGGGTGTGGTTTAAAAATGGGTGTGGTCAACACACTTCCATTATCAGTCCTCCACCACGTAGACAATAAAAATTCCGGCCCATATTACCACAGAAGTTGGACAGCACTGATCTACACAACAGTACAAAGGGCCAAAGATGTGTTTAAATTAAAGGGCATCTAGCAACCGGTTTCCCCAAACAGGAGTTGTGCAGCCATTGAGTGGTCTAGCCCCTGTAGGGGACTCCCAGTGCGGGTAACCATGTTGGGGCACATGTGCTCCAGATTGCTGGTTATACACATCTTTGACATAGATTGACCTTGTCTGGTTCTCTTAGAAAAATTCTTTGGTTTCTCCCATCCAGAGTGCAGAGTCTGGAATGGGAAAATATATTTCGTTGATTTGTGCCCTAAAAATACAATTTTTAAAATTATTTAATTATAAAGTGTTTGCAAGTAATTAAAATATAATATACGGTTGCCCTGCACTGGTAAAACTGGTGTGTTTGCTTCAGAAGCACTGCTATAGTTATATAGTAGTATATAATTAAGCTGCTGTGCAGTCATGGGGGCAGCATTCACAAAATAAATGGCTCCGGTTACAGAACAGATAAGCTCTGTTAAATTTAATGGTGTACTACAGAGCTCATTGGTTGTCTGCTATTTATCTGTGTCATTTAGACCTATTTCAACTGCCCCTATTGCTACACAGCAGTTTGTTTACATACACAATAGTAGTGTTTCTGAAGAAAAAAAAGATCAGTTTTGCCAATGCAGGGCAACACCACATTATATAGTGAATAAAGTATCCTCTCTTGTAAAATATAAGGATATTATAAGTTACCGAGGAGTTTCATGACCATATAAAAGTACGAGGCCGAAGGCCGTGTGTTTTTATACAGGTCATGGAACTCCGAGGTAACTTCTAATATCCTCATATTTTACAACTGGGGGTACTTTATTTATTATAATACACAAGTTTCAATGAGTGACAGAAATGACATCAGAACTCACCGTTTATAACTGATGACATCAGAACTCACTGTTTATAAGGATATAATTTACAAAAAATTTTGTGTATTATATTTGTATTACTTTAAAACACTTTCTTTTTCTTATTGTTCCTTTAAAGGGGACCTGTCACCTTAAGAAATATTTCCAAATCCTTTTTAATAAGTTTAGTCAAGCAAAATAAACTTCACTTACACACTATAAAAATTATTTAAATCTTGGTTTTTTTTTTTGGTTTTTTTTAGTCTTGGAATTGACAAGAGTATCAAGCAGGCAAGACACTGTTAAAGGGGTGGTTCACCTTAAGCTTTTAATATTAATTATTTTTTATAGTTTTATAATTATTTGCCTTTTTCTTCTGACCCTTTCCAGCTTTTAGATGGGGTTGCTGACCCCATCTAAAAAGCAAATGCTCTGTAAGGCTACAAACTTATTTTTACTGCTACTTTTTATTACTCATCTTTCTAGTATGGCCCTCTCCTATTCAATCTCTTATTCAAATCAATGCATGGTTGCTAGGGTAATTTGGAACCTAGCTACCAGATTGTTTATAATGCAAATTGCTGAATAAGAATCTAAATAACTCATAATCCTTAAATAATAAAAAATTAAAACCAATTGCAAATTGTCTTTGAATATCACTCTCTACATCATACTAAAAGTTAACTCAAAGGTGAACAACCCCTTTAAGGAAAACTTTGGACCATGTCAAAATCTTGTTTATGCTCATGCGCTGGCTACACATATAGATGGTGAGGAAGGAGGGAGAATGTGAGGAGTGCAGTGATACCTAGGACGTGCAGAATAGAAAGTGAAATTAATTGCCTACCGTGGCTCTGTGCCTAAGGCATAAAGGAGGAGCAGGCAATTTAAGATCGACAGCGGAGACTTATAAATGAGTATATAACTGGTATGGGGTCTTTTAATGAGAAAAATAATTTGTGCTGCATGTTTAATTTGAAAATGACTTTTATTATACAGCTTTTTATGTCTGGATGACAAGGTCCCCTTTAACTTTAGTAATATGTTCTAATTGTTTTCCTTAAACCAGCAATAAAGAGTCCATGAATTGCGGCAGGTTGCTTCCCAAGAGAGCCTAAAAAAGTGCACTAAATGAAAGGGTGGGTGTGTGTTTATACAACAGATAAAGGATGTCTGCTGTGAGAGTCAGATAAGCAAATACTATGCAATTAATCAGGATGTAAAAAAAGAAAAACAGGTTCAAAGAATACATATTTAAGAGGTAGAAGATTGCATTTTTTAGTTGTTGCTGGTGTATAGCAGTGGAGAAAGGTCCCATGTGTTTGCATAGCAGCACTGGGACTGTGCCACTATGCGAGGGTTTTTTTTTTTTTCAGGCTGAAAAGTATCAGAGCTGTCACCCATCTTGCATGAAGAGGACATGCCCATGTGCCATAGCCCTACTTATCAGCCCCCTACACAGCAAGTACATGCACATGAACAGAGTACAGGTAAGGGACCTGTTATGCAGAATGCTCAGGACCTGGGGTTTCCTGGATAATTAATCTTTCTGTAATGTGATCTTCATAACCTAAGTCTACTAGAAAATCATTTAAACATTAAATAACCCCAATAGGCTGGGTTTGCTTCTAATAAGGATTAATTATATCTTAGTTTGGATCAAGTACAGGTATGTGATCCATTATCTGGAAACCCATTATCCAGAAAGCTCCAAAATACGGAAAGGTATTCTCCCATAGATTCCATTGTATCCAAATAATTCATTTTTTTTAAAAATAATGTCCTTTTTCTCTGTAATGATAAAACAGTCCCTTGTACATGTATGGGACCTGTTATCCAGTAATAAAACTGTACCATATACAGGTATAGACAGACGTGTTATCCAGAATGCTTGTAACCTGGGGTTTTCCAGATAATGGATCTTATTGTAATCTAGATATTCATACCTTAAATCTACTAGAAAATCATGAAAACATTAAATAAGCCCAATAGGCTGGTTTTGCCTCCAATAAGGATTAATTATATCTTATTTGGGATCAAGCACAAGCTACTGTTTTATTATTACAGAGAAAAGGGTAATCATTTTAAAAAAATTTGGATAAAACAAAGTCCATGGAAGATGGGCTTTCCGTAATTCGGAGCTTTCTGGACAACGGGTTTCCGGATAATGGATCCCATACCTGTACTTGAGCCAAACCAAAATATAATTAATCCTTGTTGGAAGCAAAACCAGCCTATTGGGTTTATTTAATGTTTACATGATTTTCTAGTAGACTTAAGGTATTAAGATCCAAATGATGATAACATCCATTATCCGGAAAACCTCAGGTTACAAGCAAAATGGATAGCACATCTATCTATACAGGTGTACATGGTACAGTTTTATTATTAAAAAGAAAAGGGAACGAATTTCTAAAAATTTGGATTATTTGAATAAAATGGAGTCTGTGGGAGACAGCCTATCCATGATTTGGAACTTTCTGGATAATGGGTTTTGGGGATAACTGATCCCATACCTGTATAACCCAGCCAGTATGAGACAGCAACACGGTCTAAAAGACACAGCAGAGAAAATACCTCCTATGACTTCAGTATGAAGTAATGGCTGACATCTAGCATTCTGCTGCTTATGCTTTTTCTCACTCTGCTTAGTGATATAAGGGAGATTTTAATGTTTTCTCCCCCTCTGATGAAGCAGCACAGCACTCCAGCAACAAAACAACTAGGGATGCACCGAATCCAGGATTCGGCCTTTTGCAGCAAGATTCCGATTCGGCTGAATCCTTCTGCCAGGCCAAACCGAATTTGCATATGCAAATTGGGGGCGGGGAGGGAAATCATGTGACTTTGTCACAAAACAAGGAAGTAAAAAATGTTTTCCCCCTTCCCACCCTAATTTGAATATGCAAATCAGGATTTGAATTCGGTTTGGTATTCGGCCGAATCTTTGGCAAAGGATTCAAGGGTTTGGCCGCATCCAAAATACAACACAAAACTAGGCTCACTCGTTAGACTGAAAGCACATGTGGCAATTTATCTGCTGTGTCTCAGGCGGTGCAACTGCCACCCACTGATTTGTGTATAGCCAGTTCATGGATAATACCCACTTATTATACAGAAACCAATTAGGAAGGCGGCAGCAACTAGGGCATATTCCACTTGAGAGAAGTGCCCACCGCCTCTGCTCCCAGGTGTGGCAGTTAAAGGGGAACTATCGCGAAAATGAAAATTTAATATAAGCTTCAGCAAACTGAAATAAGACTTTTTATAAACATAATTAAAAATTCTGTACTGTTTCTGAAATTATTTTATACGTTTATCTATAGTATGCCTCCCTCAGCATTGGTTTCTCTTCATTCTGTCTTCATGCAGAAGTTGGGTGTCAGATATTCATTGACAGATGTATGAAGATCCAAACTATGTAAAGATCGGTTATCCAGAAAACCAAAGGTCCCGAGCATTCTAGACAACAGGTCCCAGTATTAGGTCAATAGAAATGGCATAAAAAAAATATATTATATAATAGGATGCTTGTCTCTAAAGGGCCTGTCAAAAAAGGTCAATAGTTTTTGGGATAAAGCCCCCAGTTCAAAAGGGTATATTCATCCAAAACTAAAAAGGTTATCCCAAAACTCTATTAAAATATATCTTTAGTTATAAATCATGTTAAAAACATATGAACATGGTATTGCACCTTACGCGT
Source organism: Xenopus laevis (assembly GCF_017654675.1). Lineage (NCBI taxonomy): Eukaryota > Metazoa > Chordata > Amphibia > Anura > Pipidae > Xenopus > Xenopus laevis. The sequence goes on from NC_054379.1 coordinate 136,273,243, forward strand.
TTCATACCTCCTGGTACTTAATTATGATGATGAAGTACCAAGAGGTATGAAACGCGTAAGGCTGAATACCATGTGCCTATGTTTTTAAAGGGCATGTAAAGTCTAAAATAGAATAATGCTAGAAGTGCTGTATTTTGTATACGAAATATAAACATGAACTTACTGCACCATAAGCCTAATCAAACAAATAATTTATGCTTTCAAAGTTGGCTGCAGGGGGTCACCATCTTGTAACTTTGTTAAACATCTTTGCAAGACTAAGACTGTGCACATGCTCAGTACGGTCTGGGCTGCTTAGGGATCATCATAAACAAAGCTGCTTGAGTTCTGCATGGCTGGGAAGTAAGGCCGGGGCTCCCCCTGCTGTTCATAAGTATGATTGTTTCCCTGCTCAGCAGTTAGGGACCGTCTGACAATTCCTATCCACAGCAGTTAATGAAAGTAGAATTTCACTACATACAGTCAGGTTTCTTATCAAAACTGTACACATTTTTTAATTAAAGTATATTGGAGATATGTTTCTTTTTCATTAAAGTAAAAAAGGGATTTTTTTTTTTTTGCCTTTACATGCCCTTTAACATGATTTATGAATAAAGATATATTTTAATATAATATAAAGTTTTGGGATAACATTTTTGGTTTCCAATAGAAAGGGGGAGGGCTGTCAGCTGAATGTATGGTGTTGCAGTTCATCTGATCTACTAGGAAGTATTAGTAGATGTTAATGAGTTTTGATGCACTTTTTGTTGTCCACTTAAATGGCCAGACTGCGCAGTCTCCATAGCAACAGCCAGATTAGTGTGCATTTAAACCAATTCAAACACCACAAAACAAATCAAGGTGAAACTGAACATTCCAGTTTAGTCAGGCAAACATATAGTTATTTAGAGGACAGGTTTGGACGTTGTTTATACATCACACGCCACGGATATTCAAGCTGCAGTCACTATTTTACTACGACTCCCAACATGCTCAGTAAGATTCGCTGCAGAAGTTAGCTGGGGCTGTAGTTTAGCGCTACATACGTGCCGTAGAATGCCAGCGAAGCGCCCAATAGTCACACTCATGCACATGTGTAGGCTGATACCTCCTCTCTTCCTGCCTCTCATATGGGTTGATCTCTCACTATGAGGACCCCACACGGGCACATACACAATCTCACTTCCCCTGTCACACTACCCCGCTCACTAACCCGCCACAAAATGAAAGCGAGGACACTACCGAACCGCTCCGTACCTCTCTCTGCTTCACACCCGAAGCGAATCCACAAGCCCAACAACACAAGATGGCAGACGCCACGCACCGTCACCTGACGACCAAAACGACTGACGTCACCAGCGGCGTGCTCAGTCACGTTAAGCTGCTTGATCTCGCTTCTGGCAAATCCCGCTGCCTGCAATATTGGTCACATGACTCCCTTGCGCTTCAGGCGCCATCGTATGTGTGGGCAAAATACCCATCCTGTCCATATGATGACTAGGACGAGAAAGTTTGAGATGGGCGTATGCCTAAGCATTTCCTTTATTGGTGTTATCCCAAGGGATAGGCGGGATTTGTCTGTTCGTCAGGTGGGAGGGGCGCGGTATTGTAATTTTAACAGAGTATTAGATGGCGGCTGCGTGGTGACATAATTCTAAGGATTTTCATGCGCTCCCTGATAGTTTTTTGGGACTGGAGACCTTGTCAGTCTGTAGCTTTTGTCTGCAGCTGCGCTTAGGAACCTGTGCCGTCTGACTGGGTCTTAACGCTTGATATCAATAATTATTTTAAGAGCCAGGTGGCATCCCTAGTTGGGCAGGCATTCCCAATAATTGGCCAGCACACAAGCCATTCACATATATCAGTCTAGATGGCATGGGCTCCTGTATGACCAGCTCATAGATAGTGTCCTTAAAAGAACAATAACATACTTCCATTTTATAGTAATGAAAGTATAATGTACTGTTGCCCTGCGCTGCTTCAAAAAAACTCTACAATAGTTCATGTAAACAAGCTGCTGTGTAGCCATTCAAAGCTGAAAAACAAGATAAAGGCACAGGATACATAGCAGATACAAAATAAACCCTTTAGGACAAAGACACGCTGCTATTTCTGGAGATCGGACAACACAAACAAATCACTTCATCTTCGGGTGACTAATCTCCCCGAACTGCCTTCCCGCCAGCTAGAATATAATTTGCCCGCTGGATGGCACTTAGATCGCTTCGGCTTTCCAATATCACCCGAAGTTTCCTCGTGAGGCAACTTTGGAAAACAAATCGGGGTAGGGGTATGCAGGCAAGAAGTACATGCCCAGCGCGGCTCTAGGGTTGCCACCTGGCCGGTATTTAACCGGCCTGGTCAGTAAAAATTATGGTTTATCTCAATGTTATTAATAGGGAAAAAAAAAAAATATATAGGAAGACCGGTATTTTTTTCCAGAAAAGGTGGCAACCCTACCAGCGCCCCCAATCCCGTGTTGCCTCTTCTGCCTAACCCTAGTCCCGGCCCAGGTGTCTGTGATACTAAGGGGCACATTTACTATGGGTCGAATATTGAGGGTTAATTAACCCTCGATATTCGACCATCGAAGTTAAATCCTTCAACTTCGAATATCAAAGTCGAAGGATTTACGGCAATTCGTTTAAATTCGATTAAATCCTTTGCATCGAACAATTCGAAGCATTTTAATCCATCGATCGAACGATTTTCCTTCTATCAGAAATTGCTAGGAAAGCCTATGGGGACCTACCCCATAGGCTAACATTGGTGCTCAGTAGGTTTTAGGTGGCGAAGTAGGTGGTCGAAGTTTTTTTTAAAGAGACAGTACATCGACTATCGAATGGTCGAATAGTCAAATGATTTTTAGTTCGAATCATTCGATTCAAAGTCGTAGTCGAAGGTCGAAGTAGCCAAAAAAAATCCTTTGAAATTCTAAGTATTTTTCATTCTAATCCTTCACTCGAGCTAAGTAAATGTGACCCTAACTGTGTGAACAATAGACAAATGGTTTTTGAGGGGGGAGATGGTTGCCTAGGTATATAGCAGTTTTCAGAAATAGAGCCCCCTGGGGTAGGCTTGGTTGGGGAGTGTAAAATGCTAAAATGTTTTCTCCAACTATATGTAATAATTGGGAGAGTGGGCACCATGGTGATCTTGTAAAAATCAGAATGTAATTATTAGGTTTCATATGTTATGTGTTTAATGCCTGCAGGGGATGCCCATAGAAAGAAGACGTGCAAAGAGGATACATAAAGGAGTTCTTAAAATCCATCCATTGACTGAAGACTAAAGATGCCACTGAATTAGCTGTGCTGCTCTTGGACCTCTGTAACATTAAATGAGATTTGAAACACCCATATCTGTTACTGCTATGTCATTATATTTCTGACTAATAAAATTTCAAATTTCAACCTGCAAATTTTCAGTGTATTTTTTCTAATGGGCATTAGTAAGGTACAATGTCATCCCTATGGCAACAATCTGTCCTACCCTATCTATACCATATTGCAACCTTCAATATTTGAAGGTTGAAAATGTCTGTAAAAAAAAAAGTAGTGCCAAAAGGGTTTTTTTTGTATCACATGTAGACAATTTTATATTTGGTTGAACTATACCCTGAGCATAGACTTTATTGTTTAATTTTTCAAACTGAAAGGACTCAATTGACTTTATTGCTGATGCAATACTTCCAATCCATTCCACTGTCCCTACCAAAATAAAGGGTAAGTTACCCCCAAAACCACATATACATTTAAGACCAGAAAGGATATAAACTGAAAAATTATAATAAATAGAGGGGAGACAGATTAAAATGTTGCTTAGAATAGGCCCATCTGTAACATACATGTATACAAGTGAATTTTTAGTTACTATTTTGTCAGTGTGAACCATTGATGATAAGCAGCTCATTGAAATAAACCACTAAGAAAATATTAAGTTATGATCTGGTATTGATTTTAATTATTTTTATGATTATGGACTGTCAGGTCAACATTTTATTATCACTAAGGCAACCCATGTGACTGATCAGTGATGTCATAAAAGCACCCAATGCAAAGTGACAAGACTGTCATTTGCGTCGCTCAACTCAGAGGTGAGTACATCCGAGAAACACCCAGGGAAAACCAATATTTTATTTATAATACAAGTCTAGAAAATAATTGCAATTGCTTATATCTATTAAAAGCCATTAAGGTTTGGCAGCTTTATGAAATAAAGCTGCTCTGTGAACATGGATTGGTATAGATAGTTATATATCTAGTTAAGGCATGTAATATTTAGGTTTTTCTTTTGCTTCTTTTATGGAATAAATCAGTGTGGCCATGGATAGACAGCTATAGAGAGACATACATAGAAACATATAGAAACACCTAATGTAAGATGCTAAAACAGGCTTGGAAAATAACTGCCATGGCAGGTGCTGCAGCATTGACAGGAGACTATTCACCATTAAACCACACCAGAACTGGGATAGCTTTTGTTACTAATCATGATTATGAAAATAAATGCATAAACTTGATGTTCTAAACACAAGTGTCCATTTAAACAGTTAAAATCACACATAAATGGCTCACGATAATCTTTTAGACCAGGGGGGTTGCTGGTCTTAATTTATAACTGTCTCTTGGGCTCCCAACTGTCACTGCAGTTTGAGGGGGATCTGCCTACTAATCATAGTAGTTACCCCCAAGAAATAGCTTTTGTTACTAATCATGATTTGGAAAAAGAAATGGATAAACTTGATGTTCTAAAAATAAGTTTCAATTTAAACAGTTAAAAGCACATCATAAATGACTGGCTATAGTCTTCAGACCAGGGGGTTGCTGGCATCAACTTGTAACTGTCTCTTGGGCTCTCAACTGTCACTGCAGAAATACTGATACATGTAGATAGATATTCATAATACTCAATAATGATCAGATAAAATAAAGAGGAAAATAAATATGTTATATGTTATGTCCTGATAATTATTATTAACTTAAGGGCCAATTGGTCAATATGAAAGCATCACTAATGTAAGGTCACCCATGTGACTGATCTGTGAAGTTATAAAGGGAACCCACTTTACATGTTTACAGTAAGAGACAAAATTGTCACTGTATTGCTGAACTCAGAGGTGAGTACATCAGAGAAACCTCCAGGAAAAGCCAATAATTCAAATTATAAAACAAAGACAGAGATAAACATTTTCACCTATAAAAACAGATTTTTGAAAGTAACTGCCATGGCAAGATTCAGTGGAGATTATAGATCATTAAACCACACCAGGGATGGGATAGATTTTGTATTTTTATTAAACAACTAAATGTAAATTCGCCAACAAATGAAGGAACATTATGATCTAGACGTGTGTGTCGATTTAAAGGAAAACTATACCCCCCAAAATGAATACTTAAGCAAAGATAGTTTATATCAAATTGAATGACATATTAAAGAATCTTACCAAACTGGAATATATATTTCAGTAAATCTTGCCCTTTTACATCTCTTGCCTTGAGCCACCATTTCGTGATGGTCTCTGTGCTGCCTCAGAGATCAGCTGACCAGAAATACTACAACACTAAGGGGCAGATTCACTAAGGGTCGAATTTCGAAGTTAAAAATACTTCGAAATTCGACCCTCGAATTGAAATCCTTCGACTTCGAATATCGAAGTCGAAGGATTTAGCGCTAAACGTTCGATCAAACGATCGAAGGATTTTTCGTTCGATCGAACGATTAAATCCTTCGAATCGAACGATTCGAAGGATTTTAATCAAACGATCGAATGAATATCCTTCGATCAAAAAAAGTTTAGCAAGCCTATGGGGACCTTCCCCATAGGCTAACATTGACTTCGGTAGGTTTTATCTGCCGAAGTAGGGGGTCGAAGTTTTTTTTAAAGGGAAAGTACTTCGACTATCGAATGGTCGAATAGTCGAACGATTTTTACTTCGAATCGTTCGATTTCGTTTGAATTCGAACGAATTTAACCAATTCGATGGTCGAAGTACCCAAAAAATACTTCGAAATTCGAATTTTTTTCATTCGAATCCTTCACTCGAAGTTAGTGAATCTGCCCCTAACTGTAACAGGAAGAAGTGTGGAAGCAAAAGACACAACTCTGTCTGTTAATTGGCTCATGTGACCTAACATGTATGGTTTGTTGGTATGTTTGTGAGTACAGTGAATCCTACGATCCCAGGGGGCGGCCCTTATTTTTTAAAATGGCAATTTTCTATTTATGATTACCCAATGGCACATACTACTAAAAAAGTATATTATTATGATAATGGTTCATTTACATGAAGCAAGGGTTTTACACATGAGCTGTTTTACTCAGTATCTTTTAATAGAGACCTACATTGTTTGGGGGGTATAGTTTTCCTTTAAACAATTACAATCCCAACATAAATGGCTGGTTAAAGCCTCAGCTGCAATTTTCCTTGGCAGTGGAGTGGGAACTCAGTATTTTATTCATATAAAGGAGGAGAATCCATCATTCAGCAGGCGGTTAGCATAACTATATAGCTATATAGCTACTTGAAGCAAGTAATCACATGATATTCATTTATTTAGCCATACATTTTCCAACTAAGGTAACCCAAGTATTTTTATTTTATCGAGTCTTCCCACAATCCGATTTTTTTCAAGTTTTTTTAATGATATATAAGGTAAAATCATGGATGGGAGTTTGGTTGCACTTTCATGACATAAAATCCTTGTTAGTGCATATCATGTCGAATCAGATTTTAGTAAATAAACCCCCAAGTGTATTATAAAGATGTGGTCACCAAACACCTCAAACTGGGGCAATTCATCATGTTTGTGGGGGGAGTTTAACATACCTCCCAACATTTTGAAAGTAAAAAGAGGGACAAAAAATGTTTTCGCACGTAGAACAGCAACATTTTTGACCATGCCCCTTTCTGTGGCCACACCCCCTAATTACCATGTTCATTTTACAAAATTTGGCAGGTTATGAAAGTTTGAAAATAATTCTCCTTATCTAAACTGTTTTTTTGTGTCTCAAAATTGTTACAAAGTATCTTATTTGCACCTGTTCTGGGCTTTCTGCTAAAAGCCAATTAAGTTAGAAACTTTGTTTCTTTTCCTGGCTGTTCAGTGCAGAGCAAATGATAGACTGCAGGCTGAGCTGTCAAAAGAGGGACTGTCCCTCCGAAAAAAGGGACAGTTGGGAGTAGTGATATGCGGGCTGACCCGATACCCGCACACCCCCAGTGCTCCTCGTGGGTGGCGAGTTGAGCTCTTCTGCTGCTCTCCCCGTCCAGGCCCGGACTGGCAATCTGTGGGTTCTGGCAAATGCCAGAGGGGCTGCTGTAAGGTGTCATAGAAAGTCAGTATTTATTGGGCTGGTGGGGGCTCTTTGGGACTCTATGTGGGCTGATTGGGCCTCTGTGTACCTGAAATGTTAGGGCCTATTTTAATTCTCAGTCCAGACCTGTCCCCACCCACCACCTTCAAATGCCGGCATCCGACTTACGGGTTCCGGTTTTATAGTCTCACGTCTGCTCGCCACGCCCCTTTTGTGACATCATTGTGACATCATCGGCTGGGCAGGTCGGCACAGGTCTATAAAAGGACCCCGGAAGCGTGGGTGCGGGCGGGCGCGGGTTGTAACAGGGCGGGTTAGGGTTGGGTGTGGGTCAGGGAAACGCTGAACCACACATCACTAGTTGGGAGGAATGGTTTAAAGTGCACATCATTTATATTTTTAGTATAAATACCCCCTTTACCTGTGACATACCCCCACATATTATAGAGGTTTGGAAAATGCACCTGTTTAGAAGCAATATTCACAAGTTCCTACACACAGAATTCTCTGCGTCACAGTGGGCTGCAACTTCTGAAGACTTAATAAAAAATTAAGGAAAAACAGATTCTTGTAGATTTCTCATCAAAACCTCTCTAATAGTGATGGGCGAATTCGCGAAACGGCGCCGGCGTCTCGTTTTTGACGCCGGCGTCCGTTTTTGACGCCGGCGTCCGTTTTTCGGAAAAAAGTTTTTTTGACGCCGGCGAATTTTTACCGCGAATTCGCGCCTGGCGAATAAATTCGCCCATCACTACGTCTCTAAGTTGAAATTCATGGAAAGCCCAGCAACCTCTTTAGTACTATAAAATCTTTAGCCATTAGGCCAAAAATACACTGGCATCTACACGTACCCACTGTTGCCATTGAAGTCTGGGATAACCAGGTCTTGGGTCCAGTAATAGTTCAGTTCTGTTTGTTGGCTAATGGGTTCTGCAGCAAGCACAGGAATTTTACCAGGTTTGAAAGCAGGTAATAAAACCTGGATGTGCCTCAGGATATTAATCTACAATCTGCTTCACTTTGGTCATTTTATCAACAGATCAAAAATGTTACCATTGGCACGAGCATTTTAATAGTTAAATGTTAAAAATAAATAGGGTCCAATATAATGTGTTTCTGTTTGTTTCCTTTAGAGCTCATGGAGTGATTTGATTCGGCGATATGGCGTTCTTGAAGTTCTGTTGCCTTCCGCGCAGGAATAAAGTAAGAAAGTCAAATAGATTTATTATAAAATGTATAGTCTAGAAAGTCATGTGGCCTCAGCAAGAGAAACGCTGTGTATTAGAGATCTTTTAGCATTAATGTCAATGGACCTATACTAATGATTTCTCTTTTCTCTCTTTAGGCAGAACATCCTCAATCAGATGATCTATCAAAACTATACAAAGTAAGTGTAAATACAGGAGGTGAACACTTGTTAAATGTTGCAACCTCAACCCATCTTAATATTGTATTGCCCAGCCCACTTCATCACTTATCTCCCGCTTACAGTATCAAGTATTGTACCCACCATTGCTACACATGTTAAAGGGTTGCATTCTACCAATACAGCACAAGAAGATATTCAATCATTTTTAAATGCTAATTAATTTTTAAAGGATCCCACTGGAGTTGTGACCCTGGGAGAATTTCTGGGAAGAGGAAGTTATGGTCAAGTCTACAATGTAAGTCTTCCAACCAGATGTCTATCTGAATTTATTATATGACCAATAGTATAGACTTCAAATCTAACTTCACTCTTCACTCTCTAAGACACATACATGCCTCAGGGCCACTGTGTGCACAGTCTGCTGACAAGCAGCGTCTGACGCTTCCAAGCAAGTGAAAGGAAGGAAGAATAAGAACTGGATATTGGACATTGTCTGGTTTCAGTTTCAGGACATACAGAACATGTGTGCACTTACAGAGTGACATCTTTCCACTGAGATATACAACTGGCTGAAGATAATCCATGTAAGTAACTGATTCTTTCTTCCTATGTATATAACATATACAAAATCCAAGTAGTTATCTTCAGGCTACTTTGCTTAAATTTGAAAATGGCATTTGCCTATTTTGAAGCATTCTGGATAATGGGTTTTTGGCTAATAGGTTCTGTACATATACTTTTACCTCAAATCAATACAGAGAGCAGCCTTGCACTATACTATTAACTGAACAATCATATTTTGTTTTGAGACTGGCTTATTTTAGATACCTTTGAAAACCCCTGATATAAACTTACAAGGGTTGAATTAAAGTAAAAAACTCTAAGGCAGAATTGGGATTCATATTGATTAATAACCTGTGTTCTTTTATATATTACAGACAGGAGAGGCAGCTAATGCACAAGTGACGTGTGAAGAGACTGCAGACAAACTCAATATAAGAATCCACCCATTGAACACAGGGAGGAATATGGAGAGATGTGGAGAACTGGAGAGAAAGTGGCACAAAGTAGAGGAAACCCATAAAGGACACAAGGCCCTGTGAAGTCAATGCTGGAAACTCACAGAGAGTGGAATTCACTGCTGGAGTACAGTCTAACCTGGCACGTGTCTCGGCTAACACTCACCTGGATGGGCCAATACATAGCAATGCCACCGACCCAAGCCCTCCGTGGGCTGAAGGAAGATCCAAAGCAATCTCTGCATTTCTCCAGCTGTTACCCTGGCTTTTAGGAAGTTATTATCCCTATACTTTATCAATTATATATAAATAATAATATATAAATATTGAAGTATTATATATTTCTATATTATTAAAATATATAATATGTATACGTATAAATAATAAAAATAATAATTTATAAAATTGTATTGTTGCCCTTGTACTGTTGTCAGATATTTTTAGCTCCAGTCTAATTGGAGGAGCATCAGTACCACTTACACAGACTTATGCACAAAAGGGGTAATTGACTACTGCTTTATACGCAAACACCAGAGCATTTTTGCATCCTTAGGGGTGATGTCTGTACTGCATTAAATACTAGGCAGCTCTATGTATCATGCCTGCCCCATAGGTATACAGTAAATACAGGAGTCTCCTTTTATTTGTGCCCATTGCCATTTCCAATCCTGTGCATCTAAATAACCTACATCCCACATATGTACATATTATATACAGTACATGGGAATTATATCATGGGCAGACTTTATTCAAGGCTTGGGGGACTATTGCACCTGTGCTTATTCCAGGGTGGGTGTGGGGAGGATACAGCTGGTGGTCACATTTTTTAATAGTGTGCATCACTCCCTCCCTCTCTCATGCAAACTACTACATTGCTACCACCAAGGGAGCCATAGGTTGACTGAAGCTGACTCTGATTGCATAGTGATGTCACTGAAGCTCTGATCTCATGTAATATGGCAGAATGCTGTATAACTGTTCTGTGTAATAAGCATGGCATGGCAAGGAGCAATTGTGAGCTCTACTATACACATGTCTTGTTTGTGTTGATTGGTGCAGCTACAGACACACAAAACAACACTTCCATCGTATAAAATCATCTGCCAGTCTGGTAGGTGAGAGTTGTATGTGATTTTCACATTTAAGACAAGGCTCTTACGACCACCATTCTAAAAGAGATTTGGCAGATTTCTTTTCAGACATTTGAAGCGTCACAGACCAGACAAAGTGGATGCTCTGAGGTGGACATGCCAACAACCATAGAGCCCACTCAGGCCTGGACTGGGAGTCAAAATAGGCCCTGCCATTCCAAGTACACAGAGGTCCAAACATCCCCCTACCAACCCACTATATGGTAACTTTCTATTGAACCATACAGCAGCCCCTCTGGCATTTGCCAGAACCCACAGATTGCCAGTCCGGGCCTGGGCCCACTTTTGACCAACTACCCAACTAACACGGGATTTGCAGGACCCAGTACTCCAGCAAAGCCTTCAGTAGGTGCCACGTCAGCTGTGTGAGGGGTATATTCCATGTGCATCACAGCTATGCTCTAGAGGTAGTCAAGGCCTCAGAGACTTCAAACACACTTAAAGGAGAATTCAACCCTTAACTTAAAAAAACCCTACCTTAATCTGAGACTGAGTCCAGCGAAGCGGCGCATGCATAGTTGGAGCAATTTCCTGGTTCGCGACAACTGTGCATGCGCCGAAATAGGTGGAGATTGCCGAAGCACCGGAAGAAGATACGTAGATCCGGAAGATGGCTGCCGTGAACTGCAATCCCTCAATCTGCACCAGGGTAAGTAAAAAGTTAGGGGTATTTCCCCGGGTTAGCAGCTAAGCTGGGGGGAGGAGGGAGAGGGGTCTACGTAGGGTAGGGCAGTAGGGGTTATTTAGTTAAGGGTTGAATCCTCCTTTAATGGCTTTGCCCCATTGTTAAAACTTTTGGGATTTGCTACTGGAAAAAGCCTTGTGTCTTGGGCAAATCAATTACGCCAAACCCTGTCTTCTATACAGTGGACAACCTTATTATGGAGAAGGATACAGAAACAAAAAGATTTGGGGGACATATTTGTAAAAGTGAACATTTTCTCCACCAAAGTTTGTGTCAATACATTGGGTGTATTTTTGCAGCACCATCACACATTCACTTAAAATTGTAATGATACCATTGCAAGTGTATTGCACCTTGTGTGATTAGTCCAGTTTATTTTCTGCATACAGTTGTACTTGGGGAAATATGCTGACGAATTTACACTGTAAATCAATGACATATGAGGAATAGTAGCATCAAGTATATGATGTAAATAATGAGATACTACAGTGCCTGCTGTGTCTTTATAATGGTAATTGGCCAGCCTGGGGGCCAAAAACAAATTCGTACTCCTGGTAAACTGCCATATTTTTCACAGTGGCATATTTATGCCTGTCTAAAAAAGTTAATGTTCATCAATATGGTTAATATTTGTCATACTGGAGTAAACTGCTGACGTTGGCAAATATTTGATTTTGGTAAAAGGTCATTCAATTTGACATTTCACACCTTAGCAAATATAATATGCCCCATGGACTTGAACCCTTCAAAATTAAATATGAAAAAATCTGTTTGCTCTTTTAAAAAAACGGATTTTGGTGCAGAATTCTGCTGGAATAGCCTATTAACTGATGTGTTTTGGAAAAAAAAACTATTTTCCCACAACAGTATCCCTTTAATATATCACCTTCTGTGGCCTTTCATGTTATATAGCCCACAAAGACATTTATAACCTATATTACTAATTACTTACTTTCATGACTAACTATTGCTCTGCCTTTTGCATTGTGACAATAATGCAACATCATGCATTAATGGCAGGCTTCATAAAATGAAGCCCAGTCTTTCTAAATAAATAATTTTATGATGACGAAGGTACGGAGGGGGGCGGGGCCCGGCTGCGCGTCACGCACCAGGGCCCGCCCCCCTCAGCGAACGCTACTGGCTAAATTTGCAGGAACATTCCTTACAAACATTGTTTTTTGTGACAAATCTACTTTTCTGTTTGTGTGAAAAAACAAGGACAAAACTAAATTAGTGAAGGTATGTTTTTCCTTTATTTCTTTGAATTCAATCGAATCGGGGCTTCTATAAACAACAGTATTATTGTCAGGAAGGGTAATAGTACATGAGAAGATTTCTCATGATCTTTCAAGATCTCCTGTGGTTAAAGGAACAGTATTAAAATTAAAATGTTTTAAAGTAATGAAAATATAATGCAGCGTTGCCCTGCACTGGTAAAACTACTATTGTTTATATAAATCAGCTGCTGTGTAGCAATGGGGGCAGCCATTCAAAGGAGAAAAGGCTCAAGTTACACAGCAGATAAGCTCTGTAGAACACAATGGTGTTATCTGTTATCCACTATTTAACCTGTGCCAGGTTACCTAGCCTTCTTTCAGTTTCCACCATTGCTACACAGCAGCTTGTTTATATGAACTATAGTAGTGTTTCTGAAGCAAAAACACCGGTTTTACCAGTGCAGGGCAACAATATATTATATTGTCATTACTTTAAAACACTTTTATTTTTTTATTGTTACTGTTGCTTTAAATTGCACTAACCCGGGGTCAGCAAATCTCCTGAAAATGCGTAAATGAGGAAACATACGTGTTGCTTAGTTTTTGAAGTAAAAGTAAAGTTTACTCTGGAGAACCACATTCGATTCAGTGTATTTTATTTAAACACAAATCATTTTCAGGAGATTTGTTGCCTGTGGTAGCTAAAATGTAGCTTCTTAAATTCTTTAATTTCTTAAAATATTTTACATTTGTTGATTTACATTTGAAGAAAAACTATGAAAAAAAGAGTTTGTATGTTACAGCTTAAAGGAGAAAGATGGCATCCCTCCCTCCCTCTGCCTCCCTCTAATAAAGCTTTTTTGTTTTCTTTTAATGCATGCTGTAAAACAATATGTTATTTCCCTTATTTTAACCTTTTAAAACATATAATTGCACTGAATATCTGGCTAAAAAAACACATTCAATCCTGTTTTTTATACTATAAAGCACTAACCATGATGTTGCTTTTGCTCTTAATACCTCCTCTTCCAATGAAGGATAAAAAACTGTATATCATAAGCCCCTCCCTTCCTTTTCTTCCTACTTGTGTTTCATGCTTGCAGATAAATTAGAGGACATTATATAGAGGGTCTAATTGTAAGATTATAGAATTATATTCTCTCCAAAAGGCGGAATAAGGTGTAAACTAAAAGTGTTGCACCACAGCCCAGCAATGTCCATTTATAACTTGTGCTGGTTTCGTCTCTCTATGTGCCTAGATGCTCCACGTGTCCTCTGGTTCTCTGCTCCTATCTCATAATTGATACAGCAGCAAGGGGAATTCAAGAGGTCACCCATGTCCTGCCCATGTGCCACCCAATATATGGCACCACTTAAGCCTGACAGAGCACCATATCATGTCAAGTGAAACACATGAAAGTGTCATTGCCCTTAAAGACGATATGTCTTTATTGCTCAAAATTTTCTGTATCTCTTTCCAGGTTTTGGGTGATGGGTCACTTTGTGTGTCACCATAGCTCTTTTATGGACAACTGTAGCATTGACAATTTCCTTTTTGGCCAATATTAGCTCCCAAGTAAATAAAGGGATAGTTCATCTTCAAATTAACATTATGGGGCACATTTACTAAGCTCGAGTGAAGGATTCGAAGTAAAAAAACTTCGAATTTCAACGTTTTTTTTTGGGTACTTCGACTACGACTTTGAATCGAATGATTCGAACTAAAAATCGTTCGACTATTCGACCATTCGATAGTCGAAGTACTGTCTCTTTAAAAAAAACTTCGACTACCTACTTCGCCACTTTAAACCTACCGAGCACCAATGTTAGCCTATGGGGACCTTCCCCATAAGTTTGCTAAGCTTTTTCTGATCGAAGGAAAATCCTTCGATCGATGGATTAAAATCCTTCGTACCGTTCGATTCGAAGGATTTAATCGTTCGATCCACCGATTTTTCCTTCGATCGTTCGATCGAAGTATTTGCGGTAAATCCTTCGACTTCGATGTTCGACCCTTAGTAAATGTGCCCCTAAGTATCATGTAGACATTGATATTCTAAGACCATTTGCAATTGGTCTATAATTTGTATGTATTTTCAGTTATTCAGTTAAACCATTGACAAAGGGGTTCATGTACTTAGTGCATGTCAGGGTACAAAACACAAACAAAAGGGCATAGAATGCTATGACTTCTGCACCTTGCACCATGCCCTGCCCTTTGAAAAATTGTTGCAAATCTCTGCACAAGAGAACATACTTCTGCCCCACCCAATACAGAACTGCCTTTGGTTGACAGAACTGTATTCTAGTCCATACTAGTCCCCTAACTTGCACGTTATTTACAGATGCAAGTAAGGGAGTGCAGGAAGGTGCAGGCCACAACGGAGCTCCACTTATCTGTATTAAAATTATAAGAAGTATAGCATGTGTAATATGAGCATAAATATCAATATAGACTATTAAATAAATCTTCATCCTCCTTTATATATCATATAGAGTAGTTATTGTATGTTGTTAATGCTCTATAAATACATTATTATCAAATCTGCTATTATATTACATTTCTGTGAATTCCTCTGACTGTACTTCTAAAAAATATCACTTCTTTGAAAAGCTATAAATGTTAAGGGAAATCTATTAAATAAATTCTGCAATCATTACGCGGAAGCATTTAAAATCCCCAAAAAAGAGAACCAAGAGCCATTCCAGTGGCGGCTCCTGCGAGCATGCCCATCGCAAGGTCCCCGTCGTTGTCATAGTATCGCTCTCGAACAATGATGTGATTGCCTGGAGGTGCTCCATATCCTGTGTAATTCAACAAATAAGACAAAGAACATAGTTAGAAATTCACCCAATTTCTGCATAGTAAAAAAGACTTTATTTCTGTGTTCATCTCTTTTTATTGTTACTTTGTTCTTGATTTGTTTTCATTATTTCCCATCACAGCCCTCCTGTATATGTCTCCCAGATTTTACAATTTTAAAAGGGTGAGGGGGAAAAATATGCTGCTTGCACAGTGTGCAGCTTTAAAGGTGCCGAAACCAAAGAAAAACATCAAACCTGCCATTTATATTTAGATAAAAATCTTAAAATGAACCCCTGTTTGTTTGCTTCTACTAGAATGTTTGTACTAAAACCAGGTCATTTTAAAGCACCTACAGAAACTTCAGCTCCTTCTGCAACATTTCTGTAGGATTGAGGTCAGGGCTTTGATTCAGCAATTCCAAAATATGAACTTTCTTCTGCTTTAACCATTCTTTGGTAGATCGACAGCGACCTTTTGTCTTGCTGCATCTTGCTGCATGACCCCATTTCATCATTATCATTCCGTTCACACATTGATACCCTGACATTTTCCTGCAAAATTTGCTGGTACAGCAGATAATTCATAGTTCCAACAATTATAACAAGCTGTCTTGGTCCAGATGCAGAACATCAGGCCCAACCATGATACTGCCACCACTATGTTTTACAGATGGGATGAGGTTCTTATGCTGGAATGCAGTTTTTGCCTTTAGCCAAACAGAACAAAAGTACTATTTTAATCTCATCTGTCCACATAGTGTCCTCCCACTAGTCATCTAACTTAGCACATGGTCTCTCACGTCTAGATGGGCAACAATGATTCTTTTTGATAGCAGTTGCTTTCTCTGTGCAGCCCTGCCACACACATCATTGTTGTTCCATGTTCTCTTCATCAATATTGACATTTGCCAGTGTAAAAGAGGCCTCTAGTTCCTCAAACATTAGCCTGGAGTCTTCAAGATCTTCTGGAGTATTAAACGTCTTGCTCTTGGTGTGATCTTTGTTGAGCAAAAAGCCACAGGGAGGGTAAAAATTAAGTTGAATTGCCTCTATTTGTACACGATCTGCTTGACAGTTGACTGGAAGAGTCTTAACTCTTTATAAATATTTTTCAGCCAGGTGAGAATCAATTATTGTTTTTCGGGTTCTCCGAAGTCTCCTTTGTGTATGTCATGACACACTTCTACAGACCTGTGTTGTTAAAGTCAGACTTGGATAGTTCAGAGACATATTTCTGTTCTTCAAATAAAGCATTGGCTTCTAAACTTATACCTGATCATCACCCCATTGATTGAAATTTAATTTTCCGTTAACATGAACTGAGGATCCTAGAAGGCCACACCCAAGTATGTAACTGGATTATTTTCTCCAATAAATGAACAAACATTATGTTTTTGACTTATTTTTATGTTCTCGTGATCTAATTCTCTAAGACTTATGTGAAAAACAAATCATCTTGTATTCGCTAAAAGCTGGATATACTCAAGGTCGTTTAAAAAGCTGAAAATTAATTTCAGTTAGAATAAACACAGTTAAATATACACAGCTACAACAAAATAGAATAGAATCCAAGTTAATTAAAACCTCAGATAACCTGGGGTTGCTGTGAGAGATTTCATCCCACTTTCCCCTGGGCAGCCCTACAGGACAGGAAACTCAGGATTCTCAACTGCTGAAAAGTTGAGAATTCTACAATAAAAAAAACCATCCTCCTGAGGACACCAGGACCAAGAACAACATCCTCGTGGTGTTTTCTAATGGGCTTAAATTTAATAAGTGTTCACCCCAAATCTCACCTTAATTAACATTTTCCCCAAAGCACACTCTATTCGGCCTTCATGTTGGTCCCCTCTGATGCAATGATCTAGGCTCCCTTGAGAAGGAAATCATCACAGTTTGGGAACCTCTGATTTAATTTAATGTTATCAAATCAATCATTCATCTAGGAAATGAATGGGTAAATGTTTTTACAGGTCTGATGCAACATTGGTTTTTACCTTGTGGGGGATATGGGTAAGAGGCATATGCTTGTCCATCTCTGGTATAGATGACCTGTGATCCGGAAACTGGGTAGCCCCCTGGATACTGATCATATCCATAGGCCTAAAAAGGATTTTGAAGACTGGTTTATAATTAATTAGTGCACACAAGAATTAATATATAATTCTATCATACCTACATGTCCCTTACTCTATCAACTATCTAAGCACAATTACCAAAACTACATTAAAGTGTCAATAAAGTTGTCACCTCAGGATGTGCAGGGTTTTAAAGCTATTTGAGACTAAGGAATCAGATTCGCTGAAATATAAGGACTCAGCTGAATCCAAATCTTGCAATAATTGCCGATAAGATCATTCAGTCTATCCATCTCTGTCTTTCTTATCCTGTGCACTAAACCTATCTGTATATATAGATATTGCATATTCATTTTTGTATCATTAGTTGGGGTGAAATGCTGCTCACTTACCGGAGGTGCCCCGAATGGAGTGTATGGTGGAGCAGGGCCAAGAAAAGCTTCATCGTACAGCAGATTTGAATCCACAATCATCTGCAAACCAATCAAATGTTACGTTATAATCAACCAAACTGGGACAAATATGAAAGGACAGCATGGCAAAGAAAACAGCAATAAAGAAACACATTACAGCTTTGTAATATAAATGTGCATTTCTTTAGCCTATTCATATATTTAAGCAGAAGAGGCTTTAGAATGGGGCATAATAAGTTATTGATTAAAATGATCATGATTACAAACATTTGAAGGAAAACTGTCCTCAAGAAACTAAGGATGTATTTGTGCCTGTAAACAATGTGTATATTTTTAGTAAAGCACCGTTTATGCAGAATAGGGAATTTACACAACAGCAGTTAAAGGAAAACTATACCCCCCAAACAATGTAGGTCTCTATTAAAAGATACTGAGTAAAACAGCTCATGTGTAAAACCCTGCTTCATGTAAATGAACCATTATCATAATAATGTAGTTTTTTAGTAGTATGTGCCATTGGGTAATCATAAATAGAAAATTGCCATTTTAAAAAATAAGGGCCGCCCCCTGAGATCGTAAGATTCACTGTGCACACATACAAACCACATGTAAGGTCACATGAGACAATTAACAGACAGAGTTCTGCCTTTTGCTTCCTCACTTCTTCCTGTTACAGTTAGTGTTGTAGTATTTCTGGTCAGGTGATCTCTGAGGCAGCACAGATAGAGTCACGAAATGGTGGTTCAAGGCAAGAGATGTAAAAGGGCAATATTTATGTAAATATATATTCCAGTTTGGTAAGATTCTTTAATATGTCATTCAATTTAATATAAACTATTTGTTGCCTAAGTATTCATTTTGGGGGTATAGTTTTCCTTTAACTGTATGCTTCGTGGCTGGGATTCCAGCTAACTTTGCAACACAGAATTCAGAATAATGACTTAGGAAAGGGAGTGATATAAGCATGGGACACAACTCCGCAGTGGTATTAAAACATTCAATTTTGTGGATATATTTAGTAATAGAAAATTTTAAAAATATTCAGGACAATCTTAACTCATGAGCTTTATATAAAAATGATTGTAATAGATACCCAGAAGTTCCAGTAGATCTTGGGGGGGAGCAGATATATTTTCCCCCAAAGTGACCATAGGGCTTAACATCGCTCCCCCACTCACACACTGAATCTTATGATTTGGAGCTGCTTGTGTTATTACATTAATGTTTCTATGTAGCAGCCCTGTCCAACATTCCCATTGGTCAGTTAACTAACAGACTACATGCTAGGGGACAGATTATATGAAAATTATGACGCCCATAGTCTATAGGCTTTGTACTGACAAGTGTTGGATTAAAGAGTGAATGTCGCCAAGTTACTGAGCACATGTAAACTTGTCCTTACAGCATAATACAGGTGAGGGATCCATTATCTGGCAATACATAATCCAGAAAGCTCTGAATAACAGGAAGGCCATCTCTCATAGGGGAATATTTATCAGAGTGAAGTTAGAGATTGCCACAGTCCACTAAAGTGAAATTCTGCCTCTCTCCATTCATTTCTATAGCATTCATAAAGGTGTTTTTATCAAAGGGTGAACTTTCACTTTCACAAATTGATAAATACTCATTCAAAATTGCCACATAAATGAATGGAGAGTGGTGGAATTTCACTCTGGTGGACTGTGGCTATCTCTAACTTCACTAAATATTCCCCTATGAGGGATGGCCTTCCTGTAATTCAGAGCTTTCTGGATTATGGATTACAGGTCGTGGCGTTCTCAGACTTCACTCTTTGACAAATATACCCCATAGAGTCCATTTAGAGCAAATAATTAATGTATTTTCAAATGATTTTCCCTTTTTCTGTAATAAAAGAAGAGTACATTGTACTTGCTGGTAACTAAACTGTATGAATCCATATTTGTCACAAAATAATCCTATTGGGTTTAATGTTTAAAAAATTTCTAGCAGACCAAGGGGCAGATTTATCAAGGGTCGAATTTCGAAGTGTAAAAAACATTGAAATTTGACCATCGAATTGCATTATTTTGATATTCGAAGTCGAATTCAAAGTTTTTTTATCGAATTTGGCCATTTTTGGTCGAAGTAAAATCGTTCGATCTTACGATGAAATCCTTCAAAACGAATGATTCGAACAATTTAATCGATCAATCAAACGATTTTACTTCGACTTCTAAAAACTTAGCCAAATGTTGGATATAGGTTCTAGGAGGTCCCCATAGGCTAACATAGCAATTCGGCAGGTTTAAGGTGGTGAATTGTCAAAGTCGACCTTTTTTAAAGAGACAGTACTTCGATTTTCAAAGTCAAACTTTTTAACTTGGTGTCGAAGTCGAATTTAGGCCTATTCGATGGTCAAAGTACCCAAAAATGAGTTCGGAATTCAAAGTTTTTGAATTTGAAAATTCACTTCGACCCCAGGCCCCAAGTATTCCAGATATTAGATCCTATACCTGTACATAATATAAAAATGTACATTCATTTATATATAATATATATATATATATATATATATATATATATATATATATATATATATATATATATATATATATATATATATATATATATATATATATATATATATACTTGTGAATCTTATATTGTTTTCTGAATATTTAGGAAGCTTTCTTATAAGACATTACTCACAGATTTAGTTCTAGCATCCTTTAGTGCAGTCTCCCAGGCTCTGAAATGAAAAAGGAAACATGAAATTCTCATCAACTGCTACGCCTTTAGACAATGTGAACTCATTTTAAATTTGTTTGATAAAAGTTCTTAAAAAGGATCCCTTCTATCTAGGGGGCAGATTTACTAGAGGGCGAAGTGACCTTAGGGAAAATTCACCAGTGTGACGTCATTTCGTAACTTCGCAGATTTACTAACGGCGCAGGTGTAACTTCGCTAGCAAAGGAGATAGACTTTAGCGGTAATTTGCTCATAGTTGCGCTCTGGCGAATGGACGTAACTACGCAAATTCACTAAGATGCGGATTTTACTGACCATTACCTCTTGCGCCAGACTTGCCTTCGCCATCTCAGACCAGGCGAAGTGCAATAGAGTAGATAGGAGTTCCTCAAAAAATAGTTTTTCTAAGTCCCAAAAAAAGCTGGTGACATTTTTCAGGGTGATGGGCTGCAAAAGATCGTAAATTTTTTCTGGGGTACCCGGCTACCCCCCTAAATTTCCTAACATATGGCACATATACTATACACTGGTCTCATGTGTAGGGCAATATAACAACTCTACTTTATTCCCGGGCTTGTGTAGTGTAATGTATTAATAATACACAAATTTAAGTGAAGTATGGACACCAATACACAATACTACTAGTGTATATGGAGGCAAATGGGCTGGGGAGTCCACCAACAAATTCGTGATATATATACACCAAAAGTGGGACTTCTCCCCCTGCCCATGTGCTTCCAAATTACTCAATTAAGAATAAGTACACCTATACATGAAATAAAAGGCAATATTTATTCAACACTATGCCAATATCTTAGTTAAAACCAATTAAAATAAAACTAAGCAGTGCTGCATGTGCAAAAAGGATCCCTTGATATACTCTATATGCATGCACCAGTACAGATGGCAATGATGTGCTATTATATAAGATACATGTGTCCATGAGAATTAGACCAAATGCTCCAATAATGAACAATAGTCCCAATTTGTGAATAAATGGATGGTCTCAGGGTATCCGATGATGATATCAAAGCTAATGGTGGCAAAGCATAATGTTAGAATCTTGGAAGTTATCACAACGATTATCTCTCCTGTAGAGACTTGGTGCACGTTCCTCAGTGGCCACTTTCCACTGATATCACGACAACCATTGTATGCAGAACAGCACCAGACTGTGAAACTTTTGTGTTTAAAAAGCCTTTATTTCAGCTTTGGGCATCACCGCAACGTTTCAGGCCATGTGGCCTTTTGTCAAGCCAAGCTTGACAAAAGGCCGCATGGCCTGAAACGTAGCATCTGTTGCGCAAATTTGCCAGGCGTAAGGGTGCGAAGTAACACTAGCGAATTTACGCCACCGTCCGTTAGTGAATCGGCGAATTAACGAAAATGCGCAACGCTAGCGAATTAACGCTAGCGTTAGGCGCTTCGTCCTTTAGTGAATTTGCCTTTTATATAATGGGTTTCCGGATAACAGATCCCATACCTGTAAATTATTACAATAAGTTGCCTATATATGTAAAGGTAGGTATGTTATAGTAATTATTATATCAAGTCATTCAAACACAATTCATTTAATTGTAGAAATGGACACTTACAAGCAGTCTTCTGTATTTTCAGCCACCAGGTTAATAAGTTTCCCTTCATGGCAAACAATCTGCAGGCAGCAATCCTTATCTCTCCCTTCTGGTGGGTTTAAATCTTTGAAAGTAATAGTTACAAAAGTGTTAACTTGTAGAAGGTTCAGTTTGATTGAGAATTTTTAAAATAAAGCTTTCTATAGTGATAAAGAAAGAAGATTTCAGTTATATCAATAAACCAAAAAAATGGCTTAGCTGTAAAACAACTTACTGTATTTTCATTACTGCCCTTTCAGCTAAAGTTTTCCCTTTTTCTAAAAATAGGCATTTTGCATCTCAGCAACTTCTGGGTCTACCACCACCCATTTGTGCCCCTGGTAAAGTGCCACCTGAGGCATGACTCTCATCTTGACTTATGGCAAAATCAGCACTGCAGGCAAGTTTGTTGCCAGTATTAAAGGACAAGGAAAGGCTTGTAAGGGTATTTACCAGCTGACAGACTCCTCACACAGAAAATGCAGTCCAGGATTTTGTGAATAAAAAACATTCCAAGTTTTATTTGCAAACACGGTTCCACACAGGCACATCCACAAGGTTAAGGTACAGCCGTCACTTTCCACAGGTTAACACACATTCCTTTCCGTAGTCCTAAAGGGCCTGACCCGAAAACTTAGGGAGGGTTATCACTTATGGCTCTGGTTTTCTCTCTGCCTGTCTCGATAATCCGGTCCACTTTAGCATCCCTTTATCATTCCGCCCAGGCCTTCTAGTCTTGTCCAGCACCCCTTTGTTATTCCAGTCGGGTTTTCCTCACCGGCAGCTCACTGACTCAAAGCCCTTCAAACCTTACCTTGCATAACCCCTTTCTTCTGGGACCCTATCTTGTGGGGTATCCACGGGGAACTATTCCCACTGATCTCCTCGTTGGGGCAATAAACGACACGTACTAGCTACCCTACCTCAGGCACCTAGCGCCTCCTATAATTAAAATTTTCTACTCTACTCACTACCTTTCTCTTTCTTCATCTGGCAACTTCCTCCCATCAAAGACCCCAAATCCAGGGTGTGGCTCCCTTTTATACCCTCTATAACCCCTCTAGTGGCGGGGATGTGTATTACATTACTACTTATAATACCATCTAGTGGCCATTCAACCGCATTACACTCACAACTCTTTCAACACATACATTCATGCATCATTTGACTAACTTTAGAACACCAATCAGTCACAACAATTTGCTCACCCCCTTACAGGCTGGACCCCAAGTATGCAGTATGTAATAGTATCCCCCATGCTGTTCCTAATCACTAAAGTAATATGTATCAATACTTATGTTTTCTTCTGCTGTGCCCTCCCATATTATCATCTAGAAATACTCCGTTGCGACTACCATGTTCCTTGACATCACTAAGATGGCTGCTCTGAATGATCTGAGCATGGGCCACTAATTCTTGGATATGGAATGGATATGACAGATGGCAACGCTGGACGTATGCATTCAATGAAGGTAAACGCTTTACTAGCCTTTCCTTTAATAATCGGTGCAACTTGCTAAAGTTCATGTGAGAATTGTGTTGTGATAGCACTCCAGGACCTGAGTATATCACACAGCCCATGACACACCGTTACCTCTGCATTCATTTCCTACTCTGATGCTGATGCACTCTGTCTGCATGTAGATCTCATCTTCCATGTCTTGACGTTCCTGATCACTATAATATACCAGACACCCATTGGACCATAGATCAAACCAGTTCTTTTTCCAACGCTTTAGGATTGTGCCTTGGGATAAAATAAGAAATATTAGGGTGGTTACTGAAAATTAATTTTCCATTTTTAGCCATGCTTAAACACAAAAGAACTTTGTCTGATGCTCCCAACTTTATGGTTGGAGTAGCCCTTTTATAAATCTTCTAATTACAGTGTCCTTTTATCATATTAACATTCCTGGCATTGTATTAACAAAAATGTTCTTGATCATTTATAGTGGCAACTGTAAAGGGATTTATGATTTTTATGGTTTCTTTTTTATTTCTAAATTACACTTTTAAACTGCACAGTTTAAACTGCAAATAATTCACTTTACCAAGTGTAAACTGTATTTTTTAAGTTGTTATATAGGTGAGGTAGGCAGCCATCACAGGTCATTTTGCCTGGTCATGTGCTTTCAGAAAAAGCCAGCACTTTAGGATGGAACTGCTTTCAGACAGGTTATTCTTTCTCATACTCAATAAAACTGAATGTGTCGCAGTGGGACATGGATTTTTACTATTGAGTGCTGTTCTTATATCTTCCAGGGAGCTGTTATGTTGTTACATTCCCATTGTTCTATTGATAGACTGCTGGGGGGGAGAAAGGAAAAGGTAGTAAAGAGTTATTGAAGTTTATCAGAGCACAAGTCACATGACTGAGGGCACCTGGGAAACTGACAACATGTCTAGCCCCATATAAGATTTCAAAATTAAATATAAAAAAATGTGTTTGCTCTTTTGAAAATGTATTTCAGTGTAGCATTCTACTGGAGCAGCACTATTAGGGGCCCATTCACTAAGTTCGAGTGAAGGAATAGAAGAAAAAAAACTTCGAATTTTGAAGTGTTTTTTTGGCTACTTCGACCATCGAATGGGCTACTTCGACCTTCGACTACGACTTCGAATCGAATGATTCGAACTAAAAATCGTTCGACTATTCGACCATTCAATAGTCGAAGTACTGTCTCTTTAAGAAAAAACTTCGACCCCCCAGTTCGCCTCCTAAAAGCTACTGAACCCAATGTTAGCCTATGGGGAAGGTCCCCATAGGCTTGGCTAAGTTTTTTTGGTCGAAGGATAATCCTTCGAAGGATTTTCATTCCCAGTCGAATATCGAGGGTTAATTAACCCTCCATATTCGACCCTTGATGAATTTGCCCCTTAATCTGTGTTTTAAAAAATAAACATGTTTTCCCTTGACAGAATCCCCTTTAAGCTCCTATTGTGAATGAGAAAATGACAAGGACTAACTGAGTGTGACAATGGATAGTATGCACAGTGACATGTACTGTATTTGGGAACCCTAAATCTAGGATTTTTAATTCCAATATCTGATATTTAAAAATCGGGTAACATATGTGCTACTTTTCATTTATTTTCCAAGCATCCTGCCGACGCTAGCCGCTTGTTCTTTCTTGGGGGGGGGGTTATTTATTAAAATTCGTATTTGTGTAATTTTAGAGTTTTTTTTCTTTCACTGATAATCTTACAATTTAAAAAAGCACAAATGTCTCAATGTCTTAAAAAATATGAAAATAAAAAGCATGAACAAATAAAACCATGGAAAAAATATGAATATGGATACCTCAAGATCCTCATTTTCTTAAGAATTATCAAATGATGAACTATAAATTTCACCCATTGATAAATAGACTTAAAGGAATCCTATAGGAATGAATAGAAGGTGGGTGAGTTTTTTGTGGTTGAGCTCTAAACTCACATTTTAATAAATCTGCCCCTAAATTTAAAAACTACAAAAAACTCTGATACAAAACTACGCCAACTAAAATCTGCAAAAGTGATGTAGAAGTAAAAGGGAGGCGTTCTTAGCATATTGTAAAATAAAGTGGGTCATTATTTTTGTGGTGAGCGGGGGTATTGCGGGCGGGGATATCGCGGTGGGCGATAGGACTGTGCGGTCGGGTGCTAGGGCCGGGTGGCCCTGGGGTGTCCGCAAGGGAGATCCGGCGCTGTAGACGTCACTTATTATCCTTATTCCTCAATCCTTGAACACCACTTAGTCTTTAAACCCCAGCAAACTGGATTTATTTCAATTCAGTGGCAAAAGTAACTTGGCACTACATGTAGTTACTCTCTTGCACTGACCAGGAGTAAAATGGGGTACAGAGTAAATTTTAATGCACTCAAATCTGGAAGATGAATTATATGAACAAACAAAATTAATGAGCAGAGATGGGCTAAAGATGGAGGAGCATGAAGTGTGCATTAATCATTTCTTGTCAACACTGTGCAAGGCAGGGTAGACAATGCAACACTGTGCAAGATAGGAGATTTATCAAAATGTGAGATTAGAGCTCACCACAGAAATATTCACTCACTTTCTTTTCATTCCTAAAGGATTTTTAAAATCACATCTATTATGGTTGAAAGTTAGAGTTCACCTTTGGATAAACAGAATCCTAATAATCCCATAGGATTTTGCTAAATATGCCCCTTGGAGTGTTGGAAGCTGACAAGCACATGGCTGGTCTTTTGGGTGACTGACCTGTGCAGCCGTACAGTTGCCATAAAGGGGCACCCAATTATTCCATCATTATCCATGATTGGAAGCTTAAAGTTAAGGTGGCCATACACGGGCCGATAAAAGCTGCCGACAGACCGAGTCGGCAGCTTATTGGCCCGTGTATAGGGGCCCCCGACGGGCTTCCCCCAGATCTCGATCGGATGGGGTTAAAAATCCCGTCGGATCGCGGCCGCATCTGTTCGTTGATGCGGTCCCGCGATCCGACCGCCCGTTTGCGAACGTGAAGGATCTGATCGTTGGGCCCTAGGGCCCACGATCGGATCAGCCCGATATTGCCCACCTCAAGGTGGGCATACCGGAGGGAGATCTGCTCGTTTGGCGACATCGCCAAACGAGCGGATCTATCCGTGTATGGCCACCTTTAGATTGCTGGGGCAGATGTATGGATCACTATTCACATGGCTGATGTTTGAACTTTGCAGGGTGCCATTATCCTTCCAGATGGGGAGGCTACAGTTTAAGCTTAACACATGATTTAAGTGAAATAATACTTACTTTGACGAAGCATCCAACCACTTTTTATAAAAGCCATAGCTTCTGCTCCTGGAAATAGAAAATTACCATTACCATGTATCTGCTAAATAGATTAGTATTTAGATGGCTTAGTGGAGACAATTGCAATTTTTTTTTAGTTTTGGACTATTATTGTAGTTAGGTTAACAGCTATAACTATGTAAGGCTATGTAATTCTATCCTGATCTGTAAAGAGCCCACAATTTAAAGGAGAGCTGAAATCTAAAAATTTACTGAACTTATTGCACCAGTCTAAAGTTTCAGCTTGTCAATAGCAGCAATGATCCAGGACTTCAAACTTGTTACAGGGGGTCACCATCTTGTAAAGTGTCTGCGACACTCACATGCTCAGTGGGCTCTGAACAGCTATTGGGAAGCTAAACTTAGAGGTTTATATTCTATGGGGCAAATTTACCTAGGGTCGAATATCGAGGGTTAATTAACCCTCGATATTCCACTGCCGAATTGAAATCCTTCGACTTCGAATATCGAAGTCGAAGGATTTAGTGCAATTCGTTCGGGGAAGGTCTCGGTAGGCCTCGGTAGGTTTTAGGTGGCAAACTAGGGGGTCAAAGTTTTTTTTAAAGAGACAGTACTTAGACTATCGAATGGTACAATAGTCGAACGATTTTTAGTTTGAATCGTTCGTTTCGAAGTCGAAGGTCGAAGTAGCCCATTCGATGGTCGAAGTAGCCAAAAAAACACTTCGAAATTCAAACTATTTTTCCTCTATTCCTTCACTCGAGCTAAGTGAATGTACCCCACAATGTACTGTATATTGTCAGTGGGTCCCTAAGCTCAGTAAGTGACAGCAGCACAGAGCATGTGCAGTGACTCAGTAGAAAAGGAGACAGGGAGCTACTGGGGCATCTTTTGGGGTACAGATCTTCCGTGCTAAAGGGCTGTGGTTGCCTTGGGCTGGTACAGAAACCCAAAACATTATGTACAACATTTCTAGCTACTTTTTTAGTTAAGCTTTAGTTCTCCTTTAATAGATTCAGTTTTTCAGTTTCTTCAATAAAGATGAAAAATGTTTGTAACCCCAGTTGCACCCATATGCACCTTGCATTATTCCACCCAGTTGCTGTGGTTCCTGAGGCCTGATCCCCAGCAATGTTCCAGCAGATAGGCCACAGACTTTCAAACTTTACCAGCCAAACATACAATGACAAAATAAATCATTTCATACATTTTATGAAACCCAGCTGCATATTTTCATTCATTCCTCTCTGAGTGATTTTGCAAAATTCTGAACTTGAATGCCATTATGCTACTATTTTATTTTGAATGCAATCTTTGTCATTTTTTTGGAAGCCAAACTGCTTTAGTTATCTTCAGAGGCGAGTCCTATTGCCATAACAGCAACGTCTAATTCCCCCCCAGTGTTTACAGAAATCCCATGGGGCTGCATGAGATTGTTGTTTAAACTCTAACCAGTCCAATGTTTGTACACATTAGTGCAAGTATTTCAGTTCAAGGAATAATGTTTAACCTCTGACTATAGATACATAATGCATATGGTTTGCCCTGTATAAACTGCAGTGCGCTACTGCTATTATTCCCCTTTTCTCTCGTTTATACTCTTGTTTTAATGTTGTTATTATTTATAATCTGACACTACCTGGATACATTCACTTGATAGTTTTAATAATCTAAATGTATTTCAGCACTGATCTCTATATCTGTGGGTAAAATCTCCTGCCGGGGAATATGTGATTAATGATTCAATACGTTGCTGGTTGCATTTAAATGCATGGAAACCACAGGGTACAGCCACAACATTCAAAAGCACTATGTTTATGTAACCAAGCCGACCAGGCACCCTAGGCAACTTGGCCGGCCAGTCTGTCCCCCCTGCACACGTCTAGTCACGAGCGTGCCTTAACACATGCATGCCTGAATGCAACCTGTGCGCACGCATGTGCAGTAGCAGAGGGGAAGTCATGGGAACGAGGGGAGAGCTGCTGATGGGAGGGGAAAGAGGGGAGAGCGGCTGATGGGAGTGGAGAGCGGCTGATGGGAGGGGAGTGAGGGGAGAGCGGCTGATGGGAAAGCGGCTGATGGGAGAGCAGCTGGTGGGAGTGGAGAGCGCCTGATGAGAGGGGAACAAGGGCAAAGAAGCTTATGGAAGGCGAACGAGGTGAGAGTGACTGATGGGAGGGGAAGGAGAGGAGAGCGGCTGATGGGAGGGGAGAGCAGCTGGTGGGAGGGGAGATCGGCTGATGGGAGGGGAGAGCGCCTGATGTGAGGGGAGAGTAACAAAGAGCAGGAGAGAGCCACAGAGGGGAGGAGAGCACGACACAGGGACTAGAGGTAGGCAGAAGATGCTTTTACAGGTACATGCATGGCACCACTGCCTTCTGCCTACCCCTAGTTCCGGCCCTGGCATAAACTTATGAGCACTACTGATGTGCAGGTCACGAAAAACGTAACCCGTGCCCAACGATAACCAGCAAACTGCTACTGTTGTAGCACTCGCACCTGTGTCTTCTTGCTCTGAGTTAACTTCTGTGTGCGCCTCTGGTTCCAAGACAGAGAGGGGCTCATCTATAAACTTTGCGCAGGGCAAATTGGTTCACACAGTGAATTTATTTGCCCTGCGCATGGTTACATTTATGCAAAGAGAATTGTGAATTTTCTTTCACAATACGAATGTCTATAAGAGCTTTTTAAATGTGTCAAAAATCGCAAATTGTGAATATTTATGTGCACATAGCGAAAATATTCGCAAAACAGTTTTGCAAATTGCGAATTTAAGTTACTATCGACACTATTTTCACACACAACAACCTAGCACAGTGGGTGCACTCACCCAAACACCCGTCTCATTTGCGAGCCATTTGCGAATATTTATTCACAATGCAAATTCACAAAAAAGAAAGAAAGACGGGCAAAGCAGTGCAATATTTTAGCATTCAGGAAAAAACATGGGCAATACAACCATTTGCGAAAAATATGCACTGCGCGAACTTTATAAATGACCCCCAGAATCTTCTGGAGCAGTGGAGGAGTGTAATACCCCAGTCTGACCCACACCCAACTCTACCCTACAACGATTGCCCAAATTTCAACCTGAACTCATCTAACTGATGGTTAGCCCGTGGGTCGCTGGACAACCCGCACATCCCTAGTGCACACCAATGCACTTTCATATTCTTCAGAAAGCCCAGGGGCTTGTGCTGCTATGCAATAATTCCAAGAAATAAAGATGGGGAGCAACTGAGCACATGCATGCAGCCTGCTTGTGTAACCATTGCTTACTTTGCTGATTAAACAGGAGATATTTTTCTCCCAGAAGCAGGCGATTCACAGTGAAAACAAAATGAAAAAACAGCACAAGGCCAATGAACCAAAAGCACAAAAACAACATATACAACAGCTGCAAAAATATGAGGTTAGGGGGCTTATTTACTAAATTAGCTTAAGGAGCAAAGTGCATAATTGAGACCAATCACCATATTTTTTTGCACAATTCAGTGTTTCCCAGCAGAATTCTAACTTCATGTTGGGCATCAGTTAAAAATCATGCACCTGCTTCATCAGTGCTAATGCATATGGTGTAAATGCTGGTGTGTGTTGGCACAATAAACCCTGGATTTACAGACAGCGTAAGGCAGATGGTCCCCTTGTCCCATACTATGAACATGTATGCAATTCTTTTGTATAGGGTGAAGGAGCAGAAAACAAAAAAAAAAACAATCTGAAACATGACCTTTCATTATCATAAAATACCCTAATGCACATAATACATAGACAATAACTACTGTATAACAAACACACAGCCACATACAGTACATATACTCATACCCTTCTTCTCTTTCTCGGGGAGGGGAAGCTGAGGCTTCTCGGCTGCTAATTTGCTGTTCATTCTGCAGTTAATATGTCTGCAGAGTATGAAGTGTGATTTGTTATGAATGTAGAAGAGAAGAAATAGGTAGAAAAACAGTGGGATAATGAAGCCACTGATGCTACGAATATGTTTGTTTCTGGATGAGAACAAGCCCTGTGTTTACTTAATGTTGTTACCACCCAAGGGGATAATGTCACTTATTTAACTCTTTCGGATCTTCTGAATATTGGCATGATGAGTTTATTTATTGGGGGGGTACAAGGTAATTTGCAACTCAGTTTGCCTTCTATAGCATAGGAAGCGTTGTGCTGGAGTTAAATAAAATACCTTGGAATAGTAAAATAAAAAATGAGTGGGTGGGACCCTTATTATTAGAGGGAGGTCAGTTGGTTGATGAGAGCAGGGAAAAGGCAGAGATTTTGAACTGTTATTTTTCATCTGTCTACACAACTGAGGAACCAGCTAATGAAGGTGTCCCCTTACACAAGGAATATGGGGGTGTAATTTAACTGCAAGGAATATAAAATATATATGTAAATAGTTATGTTTGACAAAGAAACAAATGCTACTTGCGGATAAGGCATATGGATCCTATGACAGGGAACCTTAAAGGAATTCTGTCATGATTTTTATGATGTATTTTTTATTTCTAAATTACACTGTTTACACTGAAAACAATTCACTCTACGATATAAAATTTATTCCTGAACCAGCAAGTGTATTTAGGATGAAACTGCTTTCTGGCAGGCTGTTGTTCTACTCAATGTAACTGAATGTGACGCAGTGGGACCTGACTTTTTCGATTGAGTGCAGTTCTTAGATCTACCAGGCAGCTGTTATCTTATCTTAAGCTAGCCATAGATGTAAAGATTTTTAAAAGATCCAATCGTTATCGTGAGACCACGATTATCTCGAAACGATCGTTTAAATGTACGATGTGTCCATCAACTAAAAAGACCATTTCTGGCGATATTGCCAGCAAAACTGAAGGGTAGCTGCCTGCTTGGCCCTTTTTAACCTGGCCAATCAATTGTCTGACAGATGTCGGACGAAAAATCGCACGATGTACGATCGTTCGAATCCCACTAACTTCACGATAATTCGACGGATTGGTCGGACTTCGCTAAAATCAGTCGTTCGGCAAGACAAACCTTTGTGTCTATGGGGAGCTTTAGGGAGCTGCTATCTTGTTACCTTCCCATTGTTCTGTTGTTAGGCTGCTGGGGGGGGAGGGGTGATATCACTGTTGCAGAACAGTGGTAAAGAGTGAATGTTTATCAGAGCACAAGTCACAAGACTGGTGGTAGCAGGGAAACTGACAATATGTCTAGCTCCATGTCAGATTTCAAAATTATATACAAAAAAATATGATTGCTCTTTTGAAAAATGGATTTCAGAGCAGAATTCTGTTGGAGCAGCTCTATTAAATGATGTGTTAACTGATGTTTTTCCCATGATAGTATCCCTTTAACCTGTGGGGCAGGACCCAAAAATAGGTCTCCATGGTTCTCTTTAATAATGTGAAGTGTCTTCCCACAATAGAAAATAGTAATAAAAATAAAATTGATTGTAATTTAAGGATCTGACCGATTCAGATCTGAACAAGCTCAGACCAGTTATCAATAGGGGAGGGTATCTGGGGACCATACAAGAGTCAATTATGGTGCTCATTGGGTCAAAAGAGGCTGAGCTGGCAGGGAATAGTATTTCTTAACTTTTCATGAAAACTGACACAGTTTACTTTGTGGTTGCATGTCATATTTACTGAACAAACCTGGATCTGTGTGTGTTTACATTATAAGTCATAGCCCTTAGCACTGATCACGTGAATGCACAATGCAGTGTGACTGCATAATAACACATGTCAGACAGCAAATTAATGGTTCTACCTTTAATCTGCCTTTGAAGAATACAGTTATACAGGGGTGCAAAGAGTCACCTGCAGAAGTTAAATATGCTCCCACATAGTGGATATAATTTTGATTACCGGTAGCAAACTTCCTGCTTAAAAGGAGAAAAAAAAAACATGTACTTAAATTTCAATCATTGGAGTGGCTGCCCTCCTGAACACACCACTGCATTCCAAACTGCTCCCTTTGTCTTACCTGTTCCCATGCAGCACAGCAGGGATGGTGAGCTCAATCCAGTCCCGGGCCAGGCTCCCTAGGCAACCTGGCCTGTCGGTTATTTCGCTTTTTATTCAGCAGCTCCCCAGTTTTGCAATTAAGTTATGAAGGTCCATAATACCCTAGCAACAATGTATTGATTTGAATGAGAGACTGGAATATGAACAGAAGAGGACCTGAATAGAAATATGAGTAATAAAACGTAGAAGTAATAAGTATCTCTCAGTTATCTTTACAGTCGGGGGCACATTTACTAAGCTCGAGTGAAGGATTCGAATGAAAAAAACTTCGAATTTCGAAGTATTTTTTTGGGTACTTCGACCATCGAATAGGCTACTACGACCTTCGACTTCGATTCAAATGATTCAAACTAAAAACCGTTCAACTATTCGACCATTCAATAGTCGAAGTACTGTCTCTTTAAAAAATACTTTGACTACATACTTCGGTAGTTTAAACCTACCGATCTGCAATGTTAGCCTATGGGGACCTTCCCCAGCACTTTTCTACGTTTTTATGATCGAATAAAAATCCTCGTTCTATTTGAAGGATTTTATCGTTTGATCGTATTTGCGCTAAAATCCTTGAATTCGATATTAACCGCCAAAATTGAACCTTGATAAATCTGCCCCATAATGTACAAATATTAAACCTATAGAAACCTTAAAATATTTAAAAAATTGGAACACAAAACTGTCGCTTGCTTTAGGTGAACAGGACTGGCAAATAATTTATTCAAATACAATGCACAGTTTCACTAATATACTAGCACAGGAAACATCACATAACATTTTGAGTAGAAGGTATCTGGTACCCCATTGTACTTTAACTGCACACAGCATGCAAATTAGCCAACGCTAGCGTAACTTCAAACTGCTGATCGTATTATCACTAGCGCAACTTCGCAAGCGTTCGGTACCCTGTGCGCAACTTCGGATCTTCATGAATTAAAGTTGTCCAGGCAAATTTACGCCTGGCGAAGTATTGCAATGTGCGCGAAGCCAACACTGGCGGATTTTCAGAGGTAAGTAAATATACTTGATTTATGTACAAAAATGTCTGGTGCCAAATCTGGTTCCATTCACTTAAAATTAATAAAAGTGATTCACCACTAACTTAAGCACCAAAAAATCTTATACAAAAGCCTTTGCTATATGGTGCCTACTGCATCTCTAGCCGTCAATTTCAAAAATTCACATTAAAATAGCTCACCCGAAAAAGGTGGTGACCGGGTGTATAAACCCCAGGTCCCGCTCCTGGGTTCACTAATGCCTGAAACAGTATCAAGGGTAATTTGCAAGAAGGAACTCACCAAATCAGTTGGGTGGCCCAGGTGCGTCGCCCCAAGTCCGTATCTGTAGGTGAGTATCAATCAGTAGAAACAATTTGACGAGCACTCCATTCACCCGTTGAATTAAAAGAAGTAAATGTTTATTTCGAATACCTATAACTACGTATTGGTGGATATGAAACGCATCAGGGAATGGATGCCTTTAATATGTTGGAAATAAACATTTACTTCTTTTAATTCAACGGGTGAATGGAGTGCTCGTCAAATTGTTTCTACTAAGTAAATTTACCCCTTAGAGAGTCGGAAGAAGAAGGCAATTAATTCAAAAACTATATAAAAAAAAAATAATGAAGACTTTTGAAAAAGTTGCTTAGAATTGGCCATTCTATAACATACTAAAGTTAACTTGAAGGTGAACCACCCCTTTAATAAATATGAATACAAAATTATGGAATTGTATGTCATCCAGAGGAGTTATTATTGTGTATAAATGTTAACATAAACACTGTCCTTGGCATTGAATTCATTACTTATTTATTTAGTACCTGCAAGGTACTCAGCGCTTTACAATAATATTACAGCCAAGAGGCTTTAAAAACAAAGGTAACTGAATGAAACCTTAGGGTGCCCTGCTCACAAGAGCTTACAAGCAAAAGGGACAGGGAGTAACCGATCCCTTCACTTGCGGATTTCAACACAAAATATCTCTTTTTGGTGCCAAAATCCACAGAGTGTGTTCACGCCAGAGCCTATACAATGCTTCCAGAAGCTAACACAGAAGAGGATTTGGCTAGTGGTCTGGGGCTTTAATTGGCCTGCAGATTTCAGCAAGCTGATTTCTGCCCCGTCTGGCCCCAGCCTTATGGCACTCCTGACAACTAGGAAAATAATAACAGTGTAAATAATTGTTTTGGTTGTTTCACAGCTAAGGTAAGGGTGAACTGGAGAAATAAACAGTGTCATAGATTCCCAACAGTTGTGGGGTGTAAGAGTTTGGAGTCAAAATGATTAATTGTTTCACATACATTTTAATAAGTCATGAAGTACAGGTAACCTTACTAAGCATTGTTTTAAATGTGACATCACTAATGAAGCACCTTTTGTTCAAGAAATATGTTTCCTCTATTTTAATTAAAAAGATATTAGATGTCCCAAGGTGTTTTATGGCCATTTAAAGGCAAGAGTCTGCAGGCCTGAGTACTTTTATATATCTTATAGAACTTCAACATGACTATAAATACAGCTCGCATGACATCACTATACAGTCTTACAAGGATATTTTTAACAAGTTATGCATTTCTCCTATATACATACATAATACAGATATGGGACATTATACCTGAGGTTTTCCTGACTCTTCTGGATAACTTTGGATCCTCATGCCTTAAATCTACTAGAAAATCATGTAAACATTAAATAAACCCAATAGGCTGGTTTTGCTTCCAATAAGGATTATTAATTATATCTTAGTTTGGATCAAGTACAATGTACTGTTTTATTACTACAGAGAAAAAGGAAATCGTTTTTAAAAATGTGGATTATTTGGATAAAATGGAGTCTATGGGAGACAGCCTTTCCATAATTCGGCGGTTTATGGATAACAGGTTTCCAGATTCTGTACATCAGAGCCATAGATATCCTGCAAAATACATCCTTGTTTAGTCATGTCATCGGTTATAATTGATGTAATCTGTGCCACATGACTCAAGGAAACTGTATTATAACAGTAATGTACCCCCTGTTGTACAATTATAAAATAAGAGAATACTAGAAGTTACCTCAGAGTTCCATGACCTGTATAAAATCACTTGTTCTTTAGCCATAAAAACCCACCTGTGACTTTTAATACACTTACATCGGGGAGGTATATCATTTCCTAAATATTTTACAGGTTATTTGGGACTTTTGTGCAATTATATACACATATACACGTTGATCCTTCATCCATAAGAAACTCACTGGTTTTCTCTGTAGCCATTCCGGGCGAGTCCGGGGTCTGCTGGCTACATTGGTACATGTTGCAAATAAATAAGAAAGAGCTTTGTTCATTGTAGCCGTATTGTATACAGGGACTCCCACCCCGCTCGTGATTATGATGCAGACAAAACGTTCCTATTCTAACAAAAGATCCTTACAACTTAACTCTTAATCTCTTTCATTGCGGCACTGGTGTTTACAGCACAGTCTAGTCCCATATATGTATATATATATATAAAAATTGTCACTTTTGTAGTTTTCTAATGTTAGTGATTATTTCTTTAATAATGCAACATGAGATTAAATATCTCTGGTGGAATAATAAGAACAGCTGTATTTGTGAACACACTTGTGCATACGTGTACATATATACATAAAAGAAACGGTGAAGTCAGTAGCAATGCCTACCTGAAAAGCCTGGCAGCTCAATAACGTCGATATCTGCAACCTGCTTTTAAGCGAACTCTGAGGCTTGTACGTTTCTTTCCTGCTTGGCACCGCCTTGTCTCACATCACAACAATCTTATGACTGATGACTGGTGTGACTGTATCCTTTCAGCTGCCAGGGTTCTCTCTCTTACAGTGGCTTTTTGGGAACTGTAGTCTCCAAAATTAGCAGCAAGTTGCTCTGCAAGTTTGAGAAAATGTGCATTCTAGAGTGTTCCATGGTTGTCTCTGTCAATAGGCCTTTGGCACTTTCCTCATTATAAACACTTCTGGAACTCTATTCTCCCCAATATCTTTTAAATTTATACTAAATTGTAATTTCTATAAGACAAACATTACTGGAGAACAGATATTTTGTAATTTTCAATCTTTTTTTGATGAAAACAGATCCGACCAAACTCTCTTCCACAATTTTAACTATTTTATCAATAATTTTTCTTAATAAAATTCGACAAAAGTTACAACAAAATCGACTGTTAATTCGTATTGTATGATTGACACTTTTTCTGATTTTTGGTCGAAAACTCTAGTGCAGATCACAATGTCAAGGAACAACTTCAAGGACATCTGCTATTGACTTCTACATGAACCAGACAGGTTTGGGATGGCGTATTTTCGGATTATCTTTGGGGTATGATAAATCTCTAAAAATTTGACTTTTTTTTTACCTCTAAAAACCTCAACCAGAAAAAATCGAGGATTAATAAAAGGGCCCTAAGAGTCCCTTTTTCTTCCCTGTCATTAGTGTACAATTGCAAACATGACAACACACTAATTTTCTACCGCTTGGGTTTATGGTACAGTAAATTAAACTTTGCTATTTTTTATGGGTGAAAACAGGTTCAATTCAAGTCCTGCCACAGAGAGTTATCAGTCGGCACTGTGCAAATGTTAGGAATGAATCGCCCAACCACACAGTACCAGTCTAGTTATGTTACCATCTCATAATAAGTTAAAATTGAATATACTGGCCCTACACAAAGGGAATGCAAACAATGTAAGTAAATCATTTATACACCTATGGTCAACATTGGATTCCATTCATTGTTTTTGTGTAGCAAAAGAAAATTACATTTTTGTAAAGCTGGGAAGAGAAATTACAATTCATTCATTAAAATTCCAAAAAGATATAAATTACCTTTGCGCATTCAAATGTCAAGATGGCTCCAGCCCTTCATTACATTCATTTGAAGAGCAACCGAGATAATAAACATTAGAAATGCAGAAAATAGCCCAAGGCAGATTTTTTTTTTGGTAGTGGAAACCCTGAACATTATTAATGAGGCATCCATGAAAAAAGAGGAAATATTAACTGGACTGGAAAGTGTGCCACTGCCTTTCTTTAATACAACAGGTAAAACTTGTAATATATATCCTACAACCCAAAGTGCAAACAAACAAACAAAAAAAAAAGAAATATATTACTCCTAAATGAATCAGTTGAATACACTAATGAGCTAAGGGCAAGGAAGAAGGTGGATTTGCAATACCAAGTTGGAAAAAGTTTATCATGGAAAAAGAAGGAACACTGCTGAAAGATTGCTACACTTACCCGCAGTCTTTCTATAGCACCAGAGCCCAAATGGCCCAAGAATGCCTAACAGTATAAAATAGTAGGTGCAAAATAGCGAGTGATGCAAACTCTTATGCGCCCTTCATATAGACTGACAAGTGAAAAATGTTCGAGCAATAAAGAAGCAACAAGACAAACCGGCCAAGTCAGAACCCAGCTGCATCAAAAGACAGAAGGGTAGTCAGGTCAAGCCTAGTCAGCAATAGGTGATCAAGAAGAGGATCATGACAAAATCAACTCTCTCAGAACTATATGCAAAGAGCATAAGCCTGGGAATCCACCGCACATTGCCTTTGAGACACAGACCTGCTCGCATTCCCAGAATGTGTTTGCACACCATAGTCCTTTTACTAATACTCATACACTCCATTGGCCATCACTGCCATACAGTTTTGTTGCTACTAGCTGCATGGTAACTTACAGTTCCCCCCATAATGTTTGGGACAAACACACATTTTTCTTTGATTTACCCTTCAGTCAGTGTAAAAAAAAAATTCAGATAATTCAGGCGTGATTAAAGTGCAAATTCCAGACTTTAAAGGGATACTCTCATGGGAAAACATGTTTTTTCCAAAACGCATCAGTTAATAGTGCTGCTCCAGCAGAATTCTGCACTGAAATCCATTTCTCAAAAGCAAACATATTTTTTTATATTCAATTTTGAAATCTGACATGGGGCTAGACATATTGTCAGTTTCCCAGCTGTCCCAGTCGTGTGACTTGTGCCTGCACTTGAGGATGGAACTGCTTTCTGGCAGACTGTTATTTCTCCTACTTTTAATGTAACTGAATCAGTCTCAGTGGGACTTGGCTTTTACTATTGAGTGATGTGCTTAGATCTACCAGGGAGCTGTAATCTTGTGTTAGGGAGCTGTTATCTCATTACCTTCCCATTGTTCTGTTGTTATAAAAAGATATTGCATAAAACAGCTCATGTGTAAAACCCTGCTTCATGTAAATAAACCATTTTCATAATAATATACTTTTTTAGTAGTATGTGCCATTGGGTAATCATATATAGAAAATTGCCATTTTAAAAAATAAGGGCCGCCCCTGAGATCCTAGGATTCACGGTGCACACAAAAAAACCATACATGTTAGGTCACACAAGCTAATCAACAGACAGAGTTGTCTTTTGCTTCCCACACTTATTCCTCTTACAGATAGAGCTGCAGTATTTCTGGTCAGATGATCTCTAAGGCAACACACAGACCATCACGAAATGGTGGTGCAAGGTAAGAGATGTAAAAGGACAATGTTTACTTAAATATATATTCCAGTTTGGTAAGATTCTTTAAGATGCCACGTAATATGATATACAGTTAGGTCCATAAATATTTGGATAGAGACTACTTTTTTCTAATTTTGGTTCTGTACATTACCACAATGAATTTTAAATGAAACAACTCAGATGCAGTTGAACTGCAGACTTTCAGCTTTAATTCAGTGGGTTGAATAAAAAGATCCCTCTTCGAATGGTTCAAGGGACCTCTGCCATTGACAAAAAATCCAGGTAGAGTGAGGCCCATTTCCAAGTAGCTCAGTCTTGATAAATTTTAAAAAGCTTTATCAGGACATGCATAGGCCTAACGCGTTTCGTGACTCCTGCATGACCTCGACAGGTTTTAGGTGGTGATTTTTCAGATTCTAGTTTTTTCAGATTCTAGTTTTTTCCAAGGGTCAGGGCATAATAAATCATGAATATTTTTTATTTTTTTTATTTTGAAACTCAAATAATTCAAGTTTTTTAGAACCCGAAAATGTGAGTTTTGACCCAAAAAAACTAAATATTTGTGGAAAAAAACTCGTTACTGGCTAACTTTTTGTTATGTCCTAAAACTGTTCACATTAAAATGGAACGGCTTCCCTTTCAACCATTATATTTTCCTAAATTAGCTCATATTCTCCCTAAGGGTCAGGGCACACACTCAGATTCGGGGAGATTAGTCGGCCGGCAACAAACCTCTTCTTCGGGGGCGACTAATTTCCTTGAACTGCCTCCCACCGGCTAGAATGTAAATCGCCGTGGGAAGGCACTCAAGTTGCCCGAAGGTGAGGCAACTTTTGAAAACGAAGCCCTTCCAGGGCCATCGTGACGGCGATTTACATTCTAGCCAGTGGGATGCAGTTCAGGGAGATTAGTTGCCCCGAAGAAGAGATTTGTCGCAGGGCAACTAATCGGCCTGAATCTAAGTGTGTGCCCTGACCCTAAATTATATAAAAAAAACTGCCCCTTTTTTTTTTTTGCACCCTGTGCAAAACCACACGCGACCGTCAACATGCGTTTTTCAGCACGTAGGTTTCTTTTCCCTTTAAAAAAATTTGCACCGGCAGGTGGAGGGGGCAGGGTTTCAAGGGCGGGTTGTGACACTAAAGGGGGCAGGTTGTGCCTCTAAAGGAGCAGGACGTGATGCGCTATTGGCTGGGCGGGTCGTGATGTCAAAGGGGGTGAAGCCAATGCACACATTTGGCAAGAAGCCCATGAAAAAAGGTTTGGTTTGAGCAGGCTGGGGGCAGGCCACTGGCTTTTTTTAGGTGTATTACAAATTTACCAGCAGCTTCTTTGCCGGTAAATGTCTAATACCAGCCCCGGCTGGTGTTTTACCAGCTAGGCCGGTAAAATACCAGCCGGGTGGCAACACTATTCCCAACATGCACTTCTCATTGATAATTTGGACGCCATATTTAAAATACGCTGCGTATTTACGCAAAGTGTGGCTTCAAACGTGCAGATCCCGCAGTGTCTATTAATTTGGTAGTTTGAAGACATATTGGCGTTTCTGCTGAAAAACGCCTATACTAGCGTCCTGTAGCAGATTTTGCCTTGCAAGCGCCCTATGTGAATTTCTATAGTGCGTTTTCCATTAGTTGCAGTGGTAGTGCAGTTTATGCGTATTTACGCCTGACGGAGTTTTTTTTAAAAACGCAGCGTAAACGTCTGGCCTTGCCCTTATTCCCAGAGACACAATTAAGAGTTGTGAGCAGAAACATTAATAAATAGCCGCCCACAACATGACGCAGTCGTACAGAGCACCGGCCCAAGCTGCCGCGCATAACGCGTTCTACAAGCGTATCTTTATGTGACGCTGACGTTCTCAAAAACTAACTCGTCACGCCCCCCCCTGGCCGTCTACGAACGCTTATATAAATGTAATGTGACGTCAGAATCCCGCGAGATGAGACTTGTGACGTCTGAATTAGCAGTCCGACAGCAGTCTAGGAGCTAGACGGTAACGGCGCTGTGGGATTTTTAAGCAGCGATCCGGGACTGCGGCGGGTGATAAGAAAATCGTGCGCGAGTTTAGAGGGAGTGTTAGGCGGTAAGTAGAATGTGTGTGTCCCCGAGGTGCAATGTGACCTGCTGCTGCACATCATGTTTTGTACCTGTATTTACATTCATTGCACATGCTCAGTGGCTGCAGAGTGATTTGTATACGGAATTGCAAAATCCCCCTGTCCCTTTCTGCCTCCGACTCTTACAGCAGTGATGCAGCAGTGCGCTCCTTTTCCAGTCAATACTGCTCTCATACCCACAATGCCATGCATGTGCCTCCTCATGGGCCTCTCAATCCCCTGCTTTCTCCTACATTGTTTCACACGTCAGAACCAGCAGTAGAAAGCGGCAGGGCTTTCTGTATCGGTTACATTTGCAGCTATCTCTGTAGCCAGTATATATTATATAGGGAATTGCTGCCAATTACAGGGGTTGTTCACCTTTAAATTAACTTTTAGTATGACGTACAGAGTGACATTCTGAGACAATTTGCAATTGGTTTTCATTTTTTATAATTTAAGGATTTTGCCTTATTTAGCTTTTTATGCAGCACCTCTGCAGTTTCAACAATCTGGTTGCTATGGTCCAAACTCCCCTAGCAACCATCGACAAGCCATTGGAAAGCTGCAAAGAGTCAGAAGAAAAAGACAAATAACTATAAATAATGAAGACCAATTGAAAAGTTGCTTGGAATTGGTCATTCTGTGTGATACTAAGAAGTTAACCTTAAAGGTGAACCACCCCTTTAACGTTTCTTTCATGAGGCAACAGGGAAATGTTTGGGTGTATGTCCCCTTTAACACTAATAATGTACAGGTATTAGATCTGTTATCTGGAAACCCGTTTTCTAGAAAGCTCCAAATTACAAAAAGGCTGTATGTCATAGACTCAGTTTTATCCAAATAATCCAAATTTTTAAAAATGATTTCCCTTTTCTCTGTAATAATAAAGCAGTACCTTGGGCATGATCCAAACTAAGATATAATTAATTGTTATTGGAAGCAAAACCAGCCGGTGGGGTTAATTCAATGTTTACAAGATTGGAAAACCCCAGGTAACTAGCATTCTGGATAACAGGTGCCATACCTGTACTGTATCTTTTAGACATTTATGGTTGATAATATATTAAAGCTATTTATGTAATGAATAAACAACCCCCTATTGTAAAATATAGGGATGCATCGAATCCAGGATTCGGTTCGCAATTCGGCCAGGATTCAGCCTCGAGGTCGAGGTCGAACCAAATCCGAATCCTAATTTGCATATGCAAAGGGAGGAGGGAAACCGCGTGACGTTTTGGTCACAAAACAAGAAATTAAAAAAGTTTTTTAGGCTGAATCTTTCGCGAAGTCACCAAGGAGTTCCACGGCCATGTAAAAGCATGATTCCGATGGTCATATGACAAAAGGGATGTCACTTAGCTCCCCTTATAACTGATGACATCACTAAGAGTGAATAACGTACCCCTCTTGTAAAATATAAGGATATTATAAGTCATTGAGGAGTTCCATGGCCATATAAAAACACATAGCCGAGTGTTTTTATACGGGTCATGGAACTCCGAGGTGACTTCTAATATCCTTATATTTTGCAACGGGGTACTTTATTTATTAT
Organism: Xenopus laevis; assembly: GCF_017654675.1. Lineage (NCBI taxonomy): Eukaryota > Metazoa > Chordata > Amphibia > Anura > Pipidae > Xenopus > Xenopus laevis. Next base: position 136,316,528 of record NC_054379.1, read on the forward strand.
AATACATACGTTTCCGTGAGTCGTGTGATACAAATGATTATAATCGATGACATCATTAAGCACTAAGCTTTATAAGGATGTCATTTACAGGATATTCATGGCTTTTGTGTATGTATTATATGAATGTAACTCAGTGGTAGTGTTAATATTGAAGCCATTATCTGCTCAGCCATTATTCTCCTCTATTAGAACTGTCACCCCCTAGTCTAGCACCCATCAGCAGGGAGGATGGTTACCTGTTTAAAAAGTAAATGCGTGATCGGTTGTTATGGGTTACTGGTTTCGGCCAAATATTGTTCCTTTCATTCATTACATTACCTCCAAAATGTGTCCTGTAGTTGTAGTATTTCTATGTGCACAGTGATGACTGCAATTGGCAACTGCTGCTTGTGAGAGGTGGAACAGCCGTGCCTCTGATTCCCAGTGGATTATAGGCTATGGTGCATTATGGATATGTGGAGATGAACTAGAATACGGCTGTTTATATAATGCAGTGTTGCCCTGCACTGGTAAATCTGCTGTGTTTGCTTCAGAAACACTACTATTGTTTTTATAAATAAGCTGATGTGTAGCAATGGGGGCAGCCATTCAAAGGAGAAAAGGCTCAGGTTACACAGCAGATAAGCTCTGTAGAACATAATGGTGTTATCTGTTATCCACTATTTAACCTGTGCCATATAGACTTTTTTCAATTTCCGCCATTGCTACACAGCAGCTTGTTTATATGAACTATAGTAGTGTTTCTGAAGCAAACAGATCCATTTTACCAGTGCAGGATAACAAGTTTGCTCTTAACTTCCACAGTAGGATTTTCTATTTCTATTCTGTCATGTTGCCACATTTATATTTAGTTTTACTTTTAAGGTCACCCCATTTCTCTATATCGGCTTGGACCAATTTTTGTGGGCTCCTTGAGTTAATAGGATAAAAGTCCGATTTCTTTTTTGTATCCGAATATATTATATTGGGTGTTGATTACTTTCCTTTTGTAACTCATGTAAATCGGTTAGTAAACACATATCCCTGAAATCACATAACACATTATCTTGTTCACCCCCATATGCCTCCTCTATCTGTATGTTAGTCTGGACCACATCAGTAACAATATTAGTGTCCTCCAAAGATAATATATTCCCAGCATGCAAATCTTTTATTGGTCACAAAGTAACGTTTAAGAGTTAAAGTTCTTATAATACACAAAAGCCATGAATATCCTGTAAATTATATCCTTATAAACGGTGAGTAGTGATGTCATCAGTTATAAACGGTGAGTAGTGATGTCATTTCTGTCACATGACTCACTAAAATTTGTGTATTATAATAAATAAAGTACCCCCTGTTGTAAAATATGAGGATATTAGAAGTTACCTCGGAGTTCCATGACCTGTATAAAAACACTCGGCCTTCGGCCTCGTGTTTTTATATGGTCATGAAACTCCTCGGTAACTTATAATATCCTTATATTTTACAAGAGGGGGTACTTTATTCACTATATAAACTTATTTAAAGGAAAACTATACCCCCAAAATGAATACTTAAGCAACAGATATAGTTTATATCAAATTGAATGACATATTAAAGAATCTTACCAAACTGGAATATATATTTACATAAATATTGCCCTTTTACATCTCTTGCCTTGAACCACCATATCGTGACTCTCTCTGTGCTGCCTCAGAGATCACCTGACCAGAAATACTACAACACTAACTGTAACAGGAAGAAGTGAGGAAGCAAAAGGCAGAACTGTGTTAATTGGCTCATGTGACCTTACATGTGGTTTGTATATGTGCACAGTGAATCTTACGATCTCAGGGGGCGGCCCTTATTTTTTAAAATGGCAATTTTCTATTTATGATTGATTACCCAATGGCACATACTACTAAAAAAGTATATTATTATGATAATGGTTCATTTACATGAAGCAGGGTTTTACACATGAGCTGTTTTACTCATTATCTTTTAATAGAGACCTACATTGTTTGGGGGGTATAGTTTTCCTTTAAGTCCAGTATCAAAGAGAAAATATCACAACACCTCTCCGGTATGAAATTCAAACCTTTGGACAGTACAGGTAATTCATCTTGAGTTAAAGGCTTGGATGACATATTGATAACATTACCTGTATCACAATTTGATCCCCCAGGTTGGCTGCCGACAGTTTCTGATAAAGTGGCATGGTATAGCCGCGAAACGCATCAAGCGGGCAGCCCAAGTGTGTTTTTTTGCTGCTGTAATTATGGAGATTTTAAATGAATTTTTGAATCAATTTTGACTTTTTTTAAATTTTTAACAGATGGATCTTTTGATACTTTTGTTTTTCAAATGCATGTTGGTTCATATAAAGTGATTTACATAAGCTAAGGAGCCTGCTTTATTTTCTTTAATTTGGATTATTATAAATACAATGCAGATATTGGACCTGTTATCCAGAAAGCTTGGGACCTGGGGTTTTTTAGATAAGGGCTCTATCTATAATTTGTTTCTTTCTCCATACCTTAAAGGAAAACTATTCTCAAACAATATAGGTCTCTATAAAAATATATTGCATAAAACCACTCATATGTAAAACCCTGCTTCATGTAAATAAACCATTTTCATACTAATATACTTTTTTAGTAGTATGTGCCATTGGGTAATCATAAATAGAAAATTGCCATTTTAAAAAATAAGAGCCGCCCCCTGGGATTGTTTGATTCACGGTGCACACAAACAATCCAAACAAATGATACATGTTAAGTCACATGAGCCAATTAACAGACAGAGTTGTGTCTTTTGCTTCAACACTTCTTCCTGTTACAGTTAGAGTTGTAGTATTTCTGGTCAGGTGATCTCTGAGGCAGCACACAGACATTCATGAAATGGTGGTTCAAGGCAAGAGATGTAAAAGGACAATATTTACTTAAATATATATTCCAGTTTGATAAGATTCTTTAATATGCCACTTAATTTAATATAAACTATCTGTTGCTTAAGTATTCATTTTGGGGCTATAGTTTTCCTTTAAGTCTACTGAAAATCATTTAAACATTAATTAAACCCCATAAGAATATTCAGTAAGGATTTATTATATCCTAGTTGGGATCAGGTACACGGCAGGGTTTTATTAAGAGAATAAAGGGACATTATTTTTTACATTTTTAATTATTTGAACAAAATGGACTCCATGGGGGGGCCTTCCTTTAATTCTGGATAACAGGTTTCTGGATAATGAATCCTGTACAGGTTTGGGATACATTATCCCGAAATCCATTATCCAGAAAGCTCTGAATTATGGTAAGGCTGTCTTTCATAGACTCCATTCTATCCAAATGATCCACATTTTTAAAAATGATTTCCTTTTTCTTTCCAATAATAAAACAGTACCTTGTACTTGATCCCAACTAAGATATAATTAATCCTCATTGGAAGCAAAACCAGCCTATTGAGTTTATTTAATGTTTAAATGATTTTCTAGTAGATTTCAGGTAAAGTATGGAAAGCTCCGTTATCTGGAAAAGCCCATGTCCCTAGCATTCTGAATAACAGGTCTCATACCTTTACCTGTATTCAATCTATTTTTCCCAAATATTTGTACAGTCTTTCAGTTACAGCAAAGGAGTCACCACACAGGTTACTTATTATGTTTTATGAATGATCAAATCCTAGGATAAAAATGTGTGATTCCTTAATATTCCATATGTTGTAGAGTGTGCATTTCCGTTTTGCAGAAAGGTGCCTACAGGATCCTAGGGTCCTTCTTTTATTTCCTTGCTAACAAGTATAATATTATAATTAGAAAATGACATGGAAAATGTGCTTCTTGTCCCAGATTGATAAAAAGAACTCCAGTAATTCGTACCACCACAGAAAGCTGAACTTGACACCCCACGTGTACGACAGGTAAGTGAGTTGGGGGTTCCCACATTAATTCGCAAAAGCTGTTGGTTGCACAAAAAGGTGCCTGCTTTCTTAGTTCAGCTATGGGACCTGTTATCCAGAATGCTTGGGACCTGGGGTTTCCAGCTAACTGATCTTTTCGTTATTTGGCTCTTCATACCTTAAGTCTACCAGAAAATCATGTAAACATTAAATAAACCCAACAGGCTGGTTTTACTCCCAATAAGGATTAATTATATCTTAGTTTGGATCAAGTACAAGCTACTGTTTTATTATTACAGAGAAAAAGGAAATCATTTTTAAAACTGTTGATTATTCAGATAAAATAGAGTCTATGGGAGACAGTCTTTCCGTAATTTGGAGCTTTGTAGATAACAGATTTCCAGATAACGGATCCCATACACGTATTTCATATGTAGAGGATGGGGGTGTTTATTACACAGATGCTGATTGCACAGGAGCTGCATTATGTCCTGGGGACAATGAAAAGAAAACAGAATTCTAACTATGAAGTAAAGCTTTATTTTATTACAGTCCATATTATTTAAGCAGCACACAGTACTGTGATTCCTCCACTCTCCTACCTGGTTTGTCACCTTCTGCTAATGTAAAGCCAATGGCAAACGGGTGTTTTTCTCAGCTGGTGTATATACAGTTGGGTCCATAAATATTTGGACAGACTTTTTTTTCTAGTTTTGGTTCTGTGCATTACCACAATGAATTTTAAATGAAACAACTCAGATGCAGTGCAGTCTTTCAGTTTTAATTCAGTGGGTTGAAAAAAAAGATTGCATAAAAATGTGAGGAATTAAACCTTTTTTTGACACAATCACTTCATTTCAGGGCTCAAAAGTAATTGGACAAATGAAAAAACTGAAAATAAAATGTTCATTTCTAATACTTTGTTGAAAACCCTTTGCTGGCAATGACAGACTGAAGTCTTGAACTCATGGACATCACCAGATTCTCGGTTACCTCCTTTTTAATGCTCTGCCAAAGAACAGACACAAGGGAAACACCCTGCAATGGGTTGGCTTATATATACAGTAGAGAAAAAATCAACTGCTATTAGCCTTATACTATGTGCTTGTTTAATACTGTCCACAAGAAAATGAATACTGAGCTTATAGCAAGTTAAAGTCCTCCGCAAGTATAATTTTCTAATCAGCTTCTGTGTAATCTACTGGTCATCTGCTTACAGGCAGCAAGAGTTAGCTTTCAGCATCAGCACTGATACCTGAAGAGTAGGAAAAATATGTTGGATGGGGGGGTGGGCTTTGTAGGGGATTTGTTGTGCTATTCACAATAGAGGTATGGGAACTGTTATCCAGAATGCTCCGGACCTTGGGTTTACCAGATAACGGATCTTTCAGTCATTTTAGATCTAATATGGCTACTAGAAAATCATTTAAACAAAACCCCAAAAGGCTGAATTTGCTTCTAATAAGTATAAATTATGTATTCGGTGGGATCAAGTACAAGGTATTGTTATTATTGCAGACAAAAAGAAAATCATTTTTAAAAATGTGGATAAAATGGAGTCTATGGGAGATGGCCTTTCTATAATTCAGAGCTTTGTGGAAAACGGGTTTCAGGATAACTGATCTCATACCTGTACAGCAAGCTGGGAATTTACATGACGCCGTTTTGTGCATTAAAGTGGACCTGTCACCCAGACACAAAAATCTGTATAATAAAAGTCCTTTTCAAATTAAACATGAAATCCAATTTCTATTTTTTATTTAAGCATTCATAGCTGTTGTAAGCTCATTTAAAAATCTCAGCTGTCAATCAAATATTGTCTGCCCCTCCTCTATGCCCGTGGCATAGAGGCGGGGCAGACAATTACTTTCACTTTCAATTCAGCACTTCTTAGATGTCACTGCTCCCCACACACTCCCCCGTTCTCTTTACCATTTAATTGTGTGGCCAGGGCATGGGGATGGACATCGGGTGCAAAACAAGATTCTGAGATGATGCAAGGCTTGCCTTAATAACAGTCTCCACAAAATGGCTCCTGCCTGCTTGTTATAATTTTGAAATCCCAGACTGAAGGAAACAAGATTCAAATAATTTATATAGTGTAATTAAAGTTCATTTTCCTTGACTAATCTGATAAAATAGGATTTGGAATAATTTTTTTTGGGTGACGGGTCCCCTTTAAAATTAGCAGCTCTTGGTTAACAGTATGTAGGTACCTATCCAGATTTATGTTTAACTGCTGTCTGGTCTTTCGCTAATTATTCTAATTAAAATGGTCTGTGGCACCAAAAATTATCAGTATTTATAATTAAATTTTATATATGTCTACCCAGCATCTGCAAATAGAATATTTTATTGCTAGCAGCAGTAGTTTTTTTTGTTTTTTGTTTTTTTATCACAAAGGTTTATCCTATAGGTCTTTAGATAGGTATTTAACAAATCAAAAGAGCTACTGAAGCATTTCCAGTGCATGGTAACCATATATTATATTTAAATACATATAAAAACCTTTGTTTTATTTGGGCTTTACTGGGTTTAAAGGCATGTTATACTTACTATTTATAGACCAGGAAGAAGCTTGTTTTGCACCTTTGTATGGCTTTTTATTACAACATAAAGAGGATATTCCTATGCATAAAAATGTATTAATATATTAAAAAAAAATTATATAAATAAATATATAGTGCCAGTAGTCAGGAAACTAAAGGCCATAAATTAAAAATAACCCTGCATCTGGTTTTTTTATTTATTTATTTATTTGTGATCACTATTAATCCATTTTTTTTGTTAGGATTTTATTTTGACAGTTATATACTTGCAAGAGGGTTTAAATATTTTATAAAGCTTTCCCAGTCCTAATATCAGAGGTGTCAGAGATGAAAACCTGTTCTGCATGGATCTATTGACAGTGCTAAATTTTGATTGTTTTGCTAAATAATGTAATTTTACCTGATCGTTTTTAGAATTAGTCTCTGTGTACTCGACCTACTCCATAAAAAGAACTGTTTATGTATGTACTCGACCTTTTCCTAAAAGACTTTCCTTTCCTTTTAGTGTTAAAATCATGAATCCTGTTTACAGCCCTGGTTCTTCTGGGGTACCATATGCTAATGCCAAAGGGATTGGTTATCCTGGTAAGTATAATATTGCTTTATTTTACTTCTAATTGAGTTTTAGGCCATAGTGACTGCCAATAAATGTACATCTCGCTGAACTGTGGCATTATATTTGATTCTGACGGTCCTGTGATGTTTTTGTCTAAAAAAAAAACAGACAAGTAGCAAATCGTTTTTATTTATTTACATCTTTTGGCGCATCTATTTTATCCCAGATTATTCATTTAATACCTTTATTCTATAAATTGCATCCATGTCTTTTGCAGATCATTTGCTACCTGCTTATTTATATCACCAATTAATGCCAACATGATTTCATTTCTTTTTTTTATTTTGTAGCAGTCATTTTATGTCCTATGTTTTATATCCCAGAGAAGCTCCCACAAAATCCAGCTTTGTACCTTTGTTCTCCGCTAGCTAGCTATTACTTGGGGGGCTTCTCTTCGGACATCACACATTTTTGATATTTCGAGCCATATTCCAAGAGTATCTTTTTGGATAATCATGTTTTCATTTTTTTTCTAAAGCAGGCTTCCCAATGGGCTATGCTGCAGCTGCTCCTGCATATTCTCCCAACATGTACGCTGGACCAAATCCTGCTTTCCAACCAGGTAAGGTGGTTGGTTTCTTAAAGATTTTGTTTTGGTTTTTTACATAATGGGCTAGTACACCCGTAAAAAAAAAAAATAAGGCACATTAACTTACCTAGTCGCAGTGAGCAATGTACAACTGCGTCCCGTTTGCGTTGTGTAATTTTTTGGTGTTGGCCGTAGGAGTTGCATCTGCACTGGATTCTTTAGCCACAAGTGTGCGTAAGGCACCGGAGGAATCCTGGAGCAACTGCCTGATCAAGAGGCAGTCACTCCAGGGTTCCCATGCGTCAGTAGGTGCATTAGTGCCCAATTCAGAATGGGAGGTAGGAAGGACCGAGCAGAAGAGATATTCGGGCCCACTACCAGATTAAATATTCAATCTCACACTGCCAGCTTCCAATCCATCAATTTATAGACTCGATCCTGCCCGTCCCTTTCGTGACTTCACCGTGGGCGCGCATTGGTCTACAAATACAGGGGACAGAGTGGGCCAGGATTGGGACCAGGGTTGGGAGGGAGCAGGGCGGGTCGAGGAAAACTCAACCCACACATTACTACTGAGCAACACTGAGCACAATTATATGATACAAGGAGCACATTTTGATGCAAGTACCTTTTATTAAACGTGTTTTTAGACACAACTTACTACAGGAAAAAGCACAACTTACTACAGGAAAAAGCACAAGTTGTGGACTGCACTTTCAGATGTAAAACAGTCCTTTTATAGTTAGTCAGTTTGGATGATTGGATAATTCTCAGTATGGTTGCTTCACAAGAGACTGGTTCAATTAAATATCTTGAAATCCAAGTGGAACTTCAGAAAGTCTGTCTAAAGAATGTATGGCTGTGACTGTCACCCATTGCCACAATGTTGGGCGGCACAGACCTAAAAGTGATGGGTAGAACTCCTTTCTTGCATTTGCTTTTTGCAGACCATGCGACATCAGACTACTCTGCCTAGGGAAAGAAAACCATTCTTCTGTGCCACCTAAGGTTGCAAAATATGGATTAAATATCCATGCATTAATGAAGCCTCACTAAGATATGTCTAGATAATTACTTTGAATAATTTTTGGTTATATGAATAATATGAATATACAATGCGCTAGCCAAGACTTAATTAATTTCTAACCTTAAGTAGGAAGGTAGTTGGTAGATGTATTCTGTTATAAAAGTCTATATTATGCAGTACACTGAATATATAAATGTATGGACCTTTACAGGAGAGACTTTTTATTTGCATAATTCATAAATGCCAACAATCTAATAATAAAGTCCTACTAGAATTTTTTTTGTAGTGGTCGGTACCTTATTTGGAGCTATTTTATTAGGTATAGGATAAAAATGGTTCAAGTCTATTTAGCATCTGTTTTACATCACCAATTGCTTGCTTGCTTGCAAAGCTTTTGGGACTGAAAAGAGGTAAGCAAACTCCTTACAACAGTTGTGGAATTTTTACAAGAACTAAAGCATAAAATAGATAATGTTTTGATATAGTGTTTTTTATATAGAGCGCTTACTGTATCAGTCGCAGAAGGTGTGGATTAAAAGCTTTAAAAAGACTGTAGAGCCCACAATGATTTCGGTACCCAACTAGAAGTAAGCAATGTCCAATGTCTTCGAAAACCAATAGGTTGAAAGCTTTTATCCCATGAACAGACAGAGCATTGGCTGCTCTCAGCCTTTGTGTTTTTTTCAGGCTGAGAGAAAGGGATCTGCTCAGTTTAAATGCCTCCACTTGTGTGCAGTCGAACGCAGCGCAGTGGAGCAGAGATCGACCTGAAAATGCCTGCTTTCTCATATTTGGGCCGACCTCTGCTGCGTTTGGCTGCACAAAAGCTGTTTTAGAATGGGCACAGAGCAGATCTGCATCTCTCGGGCTGTAAAAAAACTTGCAGGCTGAGAGCAGTAGAGCCAGCCCTGCATCTGCCTATAGCCTAAATTCAAACTTTGGCTGCCAATAAATAATTGATCTGCAGGTGCTGGGAAAACAGATGCAAATAAAATATTTCCCCCTTTATGGTGTTACTGGCCCAAACCTGAATTACTCAAGCACATTTTTAGAGCTAATATCTGTATTGGTCCTTCAGTGTCTGAAATATATAATGATTAGTGGGCTTAGATATTTACACCTTTAAAAATATCCTGACTGTAAAATAAAAACAAGTTTTTCATGAACTAGAAAAATCCCATCTTCTGTTCAGCAGTTCACAAAGGAAATTGTGTGCCTTGGGTTTTTTTGACTCTCACCGTTAACACTGCTTTTTAAAGTGGGATATGATGGCATTTTGAGTTATATTATACATTATAAAGCCAAGTGACCCATCTATCTGTAAGTGTGATTATCTACTGTATCTGCAATAACTTCTGTATGAAGAATCGCACACTAATGGCAGATCTAAAGGCAGGTGAAATCCCTTTAAGTACTAAAATTGTTCTTTTCAATAAATGTATATTGGAAAGCTGCTTAGAATTGTTTTTTTATTAGGCAAAATTTTATTTTGGGGTTGACTTGCCCTTTAAGGAATAAAAATTCTCTCTATATATAGTTTTTGCTCTAGCTTTGCTGGCCGCCCACAACCTTACTTAGCATAAACTCACAGTGGTGTAAACCATTTAAAACTGTGTTTTCAGACATTTTGGCTTGGTATTAGTCTAATACATGAACCTGTTAGACAGACACCCATCATGTTTTACCATCTTCCCTTTCAAGCTTTTATTTGGATTCTTGGTGATTTATACCCAGGTTTTAAAGGACCAGTAACATCAGAAAAAAAATGTAAAAAAATTCGTTAGTACACATCAAAAAATAAACACCAACACAAATAATACTTTAAAATCACAAAGCCTTTATTAAGAAATAACTTACAGAAACTGCACTTCCTGTCCTGTACAGAAAAGGCGACCATTGATCCTGCTGATCTCGATTTCTCCTCCTGGATACTCATGGATGCGATGCAGTGACTGCCCGGGCCCCCTTCCTCCTCCTATACGATGGACGATGTCGCTGATGAAGAGAAGCGGCAGCCAGCGCAGGGGGGAGAGAAACCCATTCACGAAATTAGCAATGAGCAGCTGTAGGTACAACGGCAGGATCATCTGACCCCTCCTGAGCGCATATTGAAGGAACCTGCATGAACTTTACAACCGTGTCTTGTGGCAGCGCTGCTCCAAGCCCGAGCACAACTCCCACAGTCAGGCTGTGTAAATGCTGTGTAAATGCTGTGTGCGGCATTAGTCACAGGATACAGCGCAGAATTATTCCTGCACTTGACCCAACGATTGCCGGAGCCATACGGAGCCTGACTGTGGGAGTTGTGCTCGGGCTTGGAGCAGCGCTGCCACAAGACACCGTCTGTAAAGTTCATGCAGGTTCCTTCAATATGTGCTCAGGAGGGGTCAGATGATCCTGCCGTTGTACCTACAGCTGCTCATTGCTAATTTCGTGAATGGGTTTCTCTCCCCCCTGCGCTGGCTGTCGCTTCTCTTCATCAGCGACATCATCCATCGTATAGGAGGAGGAAGGGGGCCCGGGCAGTCACTGCATCGCATCCATGAGTATCCAGGAGGAGAAATCGAGATCAGCAGGATCAATGGTCGCCTTTTCTGTACAGGACAGGAAGTGCAGTTTCTGTAAGTTATTTCTTAATAAAGGCTTTGTGATTTTAAAGTATAATTTGTGTTGGTGTTTATTTTTTATGTGTACTAACGAATTTTTTTTGATGTTACTGGTCCTTTAAGAGACTGAATTGGTTGTGTCTTACATCTTGGCAAACATTGTAAATGCACATCTTGTTGATCCGGTTTATTTTCTAGATGTTTTTAAAGGCTTTATGCCAGTGATCCCCAACCAGTAGCTCGCATGCAACATGTTTCTCACCAACCCCTCGGATGTTGCTCCCAGGGGCCTCAAAGCAGATTCTTCTTTTTGAGTTCCAGTCTTGCAGGCAAGTTTTGGTTGCATAAAAACCAGGTGTACTGCCAAACTGATCCTCCTGTAGACTGCCATTCCATTAGGGGCTACCAATAGCCAATTACAGTCCGTATTTGGTACCCCCAGGAATTTTTACATACTTATGTTGCATGGTACAACAAACCCATTCGCAGTGGTCTGGCTTCTGTGACATTGTGGGTGCTGGATGAACCTATGCAGAGGGCAGTATAACCTCTTAACATTAAAGGTTTGCTACGTTTTTCAGGCAAGATATTGGTCAGGCAGACCTGTCAGAGGACAGGTTTTTGTGTGTGTGTATGGACACCTTAACACACAAAATCTATATTAGTGATGTAATGTCCACATTGTATAATCATGCTTCCAATCAGACACCTGTATATGGTCACCTAAAGTGATTGATTCTGGGTCATGAAGTGTTTCTGCTTTCCCTAGTGGGTGCTGCACAGATGCTTTGGAGAACAGAGAAACTTCATGTCCCAGAAGCCATCCCTTTACAATGGAACAAGGCGAGTGAGGGCTTTAGTGACTGCTAGCTAAAGGAGGGTGCAGGTTTAGAAATAGACCTTGCAAGTCAGTGGCATACTATCACAATTTCTCTCAATCTGAGGAAATTATATTATAAATTTATATATGATATATATATATATAATATATATTTCTTCGTAAGGCCCTACCTATCAGTGCAGGACGACTGGGGTTAAGGTGCTCCTCTGTGGAGGCAGGACAAACTAAGAATTCTTCCTTACCCTCCTCTTCCATGACTCCACCTCCAACCCAAAGTCTGCCTCAGTTTTTTTTAGTTTGTCCTGCCTAGGAGGCAGCGTTTTTCCTTCTCCTTCAAGATTTTCAATATAGTGCGTGTGTGTGTGTGTGTGTGTGTATATATATGTAGCTATCTTGGAGGTTTTAACCTACCAAAGCCGATGTTGACTGGTCCGGTAGCCATCTTGGATCCCTCGCACTCATTCAGCGACCATCTTTGTACTCTTCAAGTACTTCGAAGAACGGCCTGTGAGACTTCCACACTACGACGTACGCGGCTTTGACGTCACCAACCGCACGAGGGTTTCATTTGCGCCATTCGTCAAGTAGTCACCACTGTTTTGATTAGCTATTCAGCGCAACTGCTCCGGAACATCGCAACTCTCCAGCAAATAAAGAGGAACAGAAATACAGCAAGCCTCAGCATGGCTTCGGCAGACAAGGTGCTCCTTTCCCTCATTGAGGATATAGATCTCCCGGATAAGCCCCGCAAGCTTAAGACTAAGGTCGGGAAACCTCATAAACCAGTTCCTAAACACAAGGACCGTTCCAGGTCTGCTTCCCCGCAATTATCAACCGCTACCACAGACCTTCCAATAAATAAGGTCATTACCAGGGCACAGGTCCATAATTTACAGGTCACACAGTTAAATATTGCGGATAGCCTGTCTGTCACTAATAATATGTTAGACCAGCACACTTCAACAGGCATATTACACCCTTCTACAGCTCAAGTACCGAGCTTACCACCACAAGATTTTACTCAATTTATGATGTGGTTTGAGTCCACCATCCAACAAACTGTAGACCAAGCCATAACAGCCTGTACACCTCAAACCACCGCCAAGTCAATAGAACTTTCCAGGCCCAGATCACCTTCTCCTTCAGGGTCGCAGTCAGATAATCAATCCTCACTACAATCAGAGGATAGTGAAGCTTGTACTTCACCTAACTAAGATTCTGCATCAGTGTTAAGTAATGCAGTTAAAAGACCCAGGGTCTTTCCAGTCTCTAAGTCAGTCACCAAAGCAGTAGATACTGAATGGGCTCACATTCCTCCAAAATTCTAATGCAGATGATCTAATGCAAAAATGTGATAGTTCAGAAAGTGGATCCTCCTATAGTCAGAATTTCAAAAAATACCACTTTACCAGCAGAGTATGCTGGATCTCTGAAGGATCCTATGGAGCGAAAGATTGATTCTGCATTGAAAAGAGACTTCCAATGTTCAGCGGCAATTTTAAGGCCGGCAGCAGCAGCCACAGTAGCGAAGACCGCTAGATATTGGTGCCAGGAACTAGTTAGTTCACCACCATCTTCAGCAGAACATCTTCAAGAGGAGCTTGACAAATTAAATCTGCATTGTCCTTTTTAGGATAATCGGCTCTGGATATATCCAAACTAGCAGCCAGAGCCTCAGCGGCTTCTATTACTGCTCAGAGAGCGTTATGGCTCCATAATTGGTCTGGGGATACGGCTTCAAAAAACAAGCTTACATTATTACAATTTTTCCGGTTCACAACTGTTTGGCTCAGATTTTAAACAAATTATAGCAGATGTCACAGGCGGCAAAGGAGCCTTCCTTCCACAGGGTAGGAAACAAAGGGGAGATTTTCATAAACAAAATTATCACCATGAAACTAGATCATTTAGTGGTAGGTCTAATGGAAATCCCAGACAGCAACCACAAGACCAACCCACCAGGCGTTTCAAACCAGCCTGGCAGTCGTCACAACGCTCCACCAGGAAACCGATCCCACCAAAAGGGCAGGATTCCTGATAGGTTCTCCAAAGTCATAGCCTTAGTACCCACAAAACACAGGTTCAGAGGCTATTACTCCAACCTTTTTTAGTTCCAAAAAAAGACGGAGGCTATCGCCCAGTACTCAACCTCCACCCACTCAAACGATTCATCTGGTACGAGCGCTTCAAAATGGAATCTCTTCCCACAACCCTAAAAGTCCTTCAGCCACAAGTATTTATGTCAAAAATGGACATAAAAGATGCGTACCTACATGTACACATTCACACAGATCATCAACGGTTCCTAAGATTCGCAATAGGCTACCAACATTTTCAATTTTGTCCAGAATCATGGATTGAGCGGAAAACTGTCGGGTACACATTTCAGCAATATATATTCCGGGAATACAGAATTGGCAAGCGGACTATTTGAGCCGTCACATATTAGATCCCGGGCAATAGCAGCTGAATCCTTCCATATTTCAAAAGATAATGGAAAGGTGGGGGACTCCAACAATGGACGTGGTGGCCACTTGTCTCAACACCCAGTTACCGTACTTACGGTAATGTCAAGAGTACACGACCCGCAAGCCATAGGAGTGGATGCACTGGTCAGTCCCTGGGTCAACAGCCTAATTTACGCCTTTCCTCCCATTTCGTTAATTCTCAGACTTCTACAAAAGAAATAGTCAGAAAGAGTTCAGACGATTGTAATAGCCCCATACTGGCCCAGACGGAGCTGGTTCGCAACTCTCTTACAATTGTCTGCAGACAAACCGTGTATTCTTCCATAGATTCCAGACCTGTTGTTTCAAGCACCGGCAATGGCGGACAATATCCAAAGACTAAATTTAGCTGCTTGGCTATTGAAATCCCAGTTATGGAGCAAACAAGGGTTTCCCCCAAAAGTGATTGAGACCCTTCTGGCGGGACACGCAAACCATCCCCTACCACAGCTTATTATAGAGTATGGAAAACGTTCACAGCGTGGAGTCAGACACGTCAACTAAACTGGTCAGACTACCAATCCATGCATGTTTTGGAGTTTTTACAAGATGCCGTGGCCATGAATCTCGGCATATCTGCACTCAAAAGTGCAGGTTCCGCACTAGCCGTACTATTTCAGAAACAATGGGCTTTACTCCCAGAAATCAAGCAATATTTTCAAGCTCTTGTACGGCTTCATCCTCCACGTAAAGAACTTGTACCACCTTGGGACCTTAATTTAGTTCTGACAGCACTTCAGAAACCTCCGTTTGAAGCTATGGCTACAGTACCTCTTCAATTGGTATCCTGCAAACTGATTTTACTAATGGCCTTATGTTCGGCCCGTAGAGTATCAGACTTGTCTGCACTGTCTTACAAAACTCTTTGGACTATTTTTTACCAAGATATGGTGGTGCTACATACATTGCTGTCGCATCTTCTTAAGGTGACTTCAGCCTTCCACATTAACCAAGAAATAGTGATTCCATCCTTTTGCCCTAAACCATCAAATCCCAAGGAAGTAGCATTGCACAAGCTAGATGCAGTTTGAGCATTAAAATTCTACTTATCCAGAACTTCAGATTTCAGGAAAACACTCACTTTTTGTTTTACATGCAGGCGCCAGAAAAGGTTTACCTGCTTCAAAAGCCACCCTAGCCAGGTGGATTGTTCAGGTAATTTCCCAAGCTTATTCCACAACAGGAAAAGATGCACCAAATCAATTAAAGGCACATTCCACTAGGAAAATGAGTACTTCCTGGGCATTCCACAACCAAGCATCCATGGATATGATTTGCAAGGCAGCAACGTGGAGCTCATTACATACTTTTTCAAAGTTTTACAAATTGGATGTACTAGCTTCCGCTGAAGCGGCCTTTGGCAGGAAGGTGTTGCAAGCAGCAGTGGCACCTAAGTAATCCTGCATATCAAGACTATAGATAGATTCCTCCCTTTTTTTGGACGGCTTTGGGACATCCCCAGTCGTCCTGCACTGACAGGTAGGGCCGTAGAGAGAGAGGATGATTTACTTACCGGAAAATCCTTTTCTTGTAGGCCCGTACTGTCAGTGCAGCCCCCACCCAATGGCAGAGGTGCCGGGTTTTGCAACGCGTCCTTAGTTAGTAGGATTCTCATCTTCTCGTTCTCCACTGGCAGACTTTGGGTTGGAGGTGCAGTCACGGAAGAAGAGGGGAAAGAAGAATTCTTAGTTTATGCTGCCTTCACAGAGGGGCAACTTAACCCCATTGATATATGATAAGATGGTGGTTTTTTTTTTTTGCATTTTTCACGTTAACCCCAACTGAATGAACCTGTGTCAAAAGGGAGTATATTTTCCCGTTCAAGGTGTTCTCCACCTTAATTAACCTTTTATACAATGTATCTTGTGTACAAACTTAAGCAGCACTGATGTAGCTGATGGTACAACAAGACCTTGAGTCTCTTTCAATTGTGTTCTGCAGCTTTCAAACGGCATGCTTTGGGGCTAGATTTTATTAAGATGATTGGTGTATAAAGCATAATGAAATAAGACCTTGGAGGGCCTGCATACAATTGTACTATTCAAATACAGTTATCTATTTTTTCCTTTTGCGACTAGATAGAGTTTTTAAACATTAGACGGGGAAATACATAATACAGGTATGGAACCTATTAACTAGAATGCTCGGTACCTGGAGTTTCCCGGGTAAGGGATCTATCCGTAATTTGGATCACTATACCTTGTCTTCTAGAAAAAAAAATAAAAAAACCTAATAGGATTGCTTTAGGGAAATAATGATACTCTCCGTTTATATGCATGCACTAAAATGCAACTTTTGTTTTCAGAGTTAGAGCATCCGTCTCATGTGTCTTCGGGTGTGCAAATGTTCATGTTCGGGCACACGTTCTCTGTTGCGAGAAACGGTGCAATTCCTTCAGGTACTTGTTTTGCTTTGTTTTTGCTTTACATTTAGTGGCTTTCGCTTAATTTTTTATGCAATAAAAAATAAAAGCAAAATATGTACCTGAGTATAATTATTTGTATATTTAGTGATAAAACCCTTTAATCATCTGGCAGATTTTTTTTTTTCATAGTAGAACATCTGTACAAAGGCTTTGCTGTAAAGCCTTGCTAATTAGCCTAGATTGATTTTATTAGAACGGAATCTATTATTCACTAACCTTTTAGTCAAAAGGTTCCAGCATTTGGCAGTACCAAACATGTTCTTAATGCCTATGCAAAATGTTGGTGAGCATATTTCACCCCTTCATGAAATGCAGCAGTGATGAAATATCTGTAAAATAAGTATTTTATTATTTCTCTTAATCCGTGCAGTAGAAGCAGCCATTGCATGGTGCCTGTATCTGGATGCAAGTCCCTGTACTGATTCTTCACAATATCCTGCCATTATGAAAAATATTCAATACTGAATTGGCATTGAATGTGCCAGTGTATTCAAGATCTTAAGTTCTAGTGAAGGACAGCTTGGTTGAGATTCTGGGAGATTTGAGCTCTGGTAAGGGCCATAAGATCAGATTCTGTGGGACTTGAGCTCTAGTGAGGGCCAGTTTGGATCAGATTCTGGTGTTGAGCTCTAGTGAGGTCTATCTGGATCAGATTCTGGGGGAGTTGGGCTCTAGTGAGGGCCAATTTGATCAGATTCTGGGAGAGTTGAGGTCTACTGATGGTCAGATTCTGGGAGAGTTGAGCTCTAGTGAGGGCCAATTTGATCAGATTCTGGGGGAGTTTAGCTCTGGTGAAGGCGCATTTGATCAGATACTGGGGCAGTTGAGCTCTAGCGATGGTCAGTTTTAATCAGATTTTGGGGGAGTTGAGCTCTAGTCAGGGCCAGTTTGGATCAGATTCTGGGAGAGTTGAGCTCTAGTGAAGGCCAGCTGGATCAGATTCTGGTGTACAAAAATAAATGTAGTGAAAGAATGGAAGCAGACACTCTGCAAAGGCTGGTAATAAAAAGTTATCGTGGTTTCTGGCTCTGGAGATGTGTGGCCACCACATACTGGAAACCATCAATTCATAATAACGTTTCAGAAACATACAGTTGTGGAATCAAGTTTAGATAATAACTATTGCAAACAGTAGCATCTCTTTTTAGAGCATATTTTATTTAAAATATATATTGTTCTAAGCATAGATTTTCAAACCAAGATATGCTAAATACTTTTCAAGCAAATATATATTAATGTTGCCATTTATTAAAGCTCTTTTTTAATGAAGGGTAACTGAGCAGTTTAAACAACAAGTAGCCATATTAAAGCTACTAATCATACATTTGCTGAGAGAGTAAAGTAATTCTGTGTGAAATGTCGAGCCTCCATTGGGCTGTGCCAAGTAACCTGCTTTACTTGAATGAAACAAGGAGCCCTGTACACACGTAATAGCCCATTGGTTCCGCTCTTTGGCAGCTCCCATTAGCTTCTGTTATCCAGAAAGCCCCAAACTACAGCCATACCTTTGTGTCTTATTTCTGAAGAATGAAAAGTGTTCATACTGGGGACTTTATAGTTCTCTAACTTACAGCGAAAGGTCCCTGTCACACGCACGATGGGCAATGTTATCAGGAACCTTTCTGTTTGTTTTTCCAGTAAGGGAGGAAAGCAACAAAGACATTGCTAGCACATATAAAGGTGCCCTGACTGGAATCCAGTGCTCTGTAAAGCAGCCATGCAACCCACTGCACAACTCTGCTGTTTTTCAACTTTCGGATGGCGTAAGCCCATTAATGAATTCTTTTTAGTTTACAGCAGACTAGCAAAAGCTTTTGCCAGAGCCTATTGCTATACGTGTGTAAATAAGGTTGTATTGGTATGTGCAAGCTTGTTTGTGATCAGTGCATAATCTGTGCAGTGAGATGAACAGAAGCCAGATGTTCACATAAGGTAAAAGTATTTCCCATGCAAGCTGCCAGGCATTGCACTTTCATGTGTTATTATGAATCCAGTATATTTTGTATGTATTTACAATTGTTGCTTCATTTCTTTTCTAGGCTACACACCCGGTACGCCATACAAAGTGTCATGTTCACCCACCAGTGGGACGGTACCACCTTATTCTTCATCCCCAAATCCTTACCAAACGGCAGTGTACCCAGTACGAAGTGCCTATCCTCAGCAGAATCCATATGCACAGGTAAAATAACCAATCCATTAAAGGGGAACCCGGCTTCCAAACCAAAATTTGATAAAGAGGCCCACATAACACAGAAACCCCTAATATACCCATCACAGTTACCTGAATAAATGCCATTTTCTATGCTGAAATCCAGCTGTTTCACAGTTCTTCTCTTTCTGCATCATTTTAAATCCTGGCAGGGAATTAGGGACTAAACACTGATGTTACAAATTGTAACTACTTCTCCACAGCTTACAGACAGCATGCAGGAACTACATAACCCACAATGCATTGACCTGTGATGTTCTGTTCCTTATTGAAATCACGTGTGTAGGGAATTGTGGGGTTTGGAGGATGCAGGCTGAGGACAGATGGCTGTTGACAAAGTAACAGTAGTCAGCCAGCTCAGCAAAGTAGTCAGACAGATCAGCAGGCGAGCTAGGCTTAGAGAACTGTTTCAAACCATTAAAAACCATAAAAAAAACACATCTGCACATTTTTTATATTTATGTATTTTTATTTTCAAATGAAAAGTTGACCTCATACACGTGTGCAAACCGGGAACACCCCGGGACACAGTTATCATTGGCATAGATAGTACGGATGCATACATATGGCAAACAAGAAAACATATCCAGCAAATTGTCAACCAAAAGGGGGAAGGGAATAAAAATAAAGGGAAAAAAAGGGGGAACATGAATGCAAGTTATAACAAGTATAGCAGAAGAGCTGTAGGTTAGGATTGTTCAGCGTAACCGCATCTGCACATTTTTAATTTATGTATATTGCAAAGTTGCTTGAAATTGTTTACTTTTCAAAAAACTTAAGTTATGTTTGTGTGGAGTTCCCCTTTAAGGCAGGCAGCATGATCTTTACACTGACCTGGTTTTTCTACAGCAGAATATTAATACTTTGATTTTAGATATTAATTGGAAATTGAAAAAAAAAAAATCTTCTGTGAACTGTGCTCAATTTATGTAGAAGGCAATAAAGGCTAGAAATCTTTGTTTTATGCTTCTATGCCAGTCCAAGGCTTCCCCAGCCCTTTAGTATTGCAGATTTGTGCCTTTGTATTATACCCCTAGTAACTCCCTATCATCTTTATTCACAGCACAAGCTCTAGGCTGCTATCAGTTACTTGAGCTTAGGTGCAATGTACACTGTAGGAATCGCTGTGCAAGGCCGATTACTAATGTAGATCCATCTAAGATGGTAACGGAGCAATCTGCCTTGCAATTGATTCAAAAATTAGCCTTCTAACCTCAGGTTCTATGGCAGATGTAGTGTTACTATATGTTAGTGTATCAGTGATTTCCAACAACTCCTGAACTTCATAGCTCCACAATAGCAACCTAGAACACAATGGCCCTGTGCAAGTTGGAATAGTTCAAAGGGCAGAGGAAGTGCAGTGATCCTTTAAACGAGTCCCTCATTCATTGCAGGTAGAATTCTATAGTTTCTATATGTATATCTGACAATTCAGCTCTACACGTGTGTTTTGAAACAAATGATCTTTCTTGGAAAATTGCTTCATTGTGTGTTTCTCCTCCCCCCCACAACCTTTATTTTCTTTACAGCAAGGGGCATACTACACACAGCCTCTGTACGCAGCACCCCCTCATGTAATTCATCACACTACTGTTGTGCAGCCCAATGGAATGCCTGCAACAATGTATCCTGCTCCAATACCACAACCCAGAGGCAATGGAGTGGCTATGGGGATGGTGGCTGGGACAACCATGGCAATGTCAGCAGGTACAGCTTTTCATACACATGTGAAGTGCTAAATGTTCCTGGTAAAAAGTACAAAGCAAGAATGGAGTTCAACTTATAATGGTTCTATAATTCTGAAAGAACAGTCTGCACTTTGCCTTTAGTGTTCTGATTACATATGGATCTTTTATTAGGGATGCACCGAATCCACTATTTTAGTATTCGCCCAAATTCCGTATCCTCGGCTGAACCAAATCCTACCCCTAATTGGCATATGTAAATTATGGAAAAGGGGAGGAAAAGAGTAAAAAAAAAAAGTAAAACATTTTTTACTCCCTTGTTTGTGGGATGAAAAGTCACATGATTTTTAGGATTCAGATTCGGCTTGGCCAGGCACTCACATTCAGCAAATCCAGCTGAAAAAGACGGAATCCTGAATGAATCCTGAACTGAATCCTTGACCGAATCCTGGATTTGGTGCATCTCTATCTATTATGCTCTGCAGAACATGAAAAAAGGAACTGTGACTGGTTTGTAGTCTCTTGGGTAGAGAAAACATTTAATACTATGTCTTTTTATGTATTCTCTTGCTTTTTAAATACAATCTTGCAAGTCTTTAAACCTGGTTTGCACTCATTGCCTTTGCGATCTGTATCAAGTTTGTGTCTTTTTTTCCTTTGTAAGGTACTTTGTTGACCAGCCACTATCCAACTCCTGTAGCTCCTCAAGTCACTATGCCAGGATATCGGACTCCAGGGACTCCAACTTATAGCTATGTCCCACCACAGTGGTGAAAAGCCTAACAGTGTAAGAAATATCTTGTTAACTTCTTCTCCTCCCTCATTCATACTTCTTTCTTTTCCTTCTGCCATCACCCCAAATCAATTTCATCCTGCTTCTTTCCCCCTGACTGACTTGGCTCCACTTGAAGGGTGAATGTTGCACATCATATGTTGAGGCCAGCTACTTCTCTTAAAAATGTCATTCTAAGCTACTTTCCTCTATACATGAAGTACACATTTTTTTGTTTTAGGTTTTTTTTGGATTCCCCTCTGGACATTGTGCACCTATATGGGGCAGTGTAGGCCACTAGATCTCCAGACCCAGATTTGTGGCTCGCGAGGGTGCCGGGCGCTAGGACCCAGCAGCCTAGGGGCGCTCAAGCCTGAAATCTGGGCTTGTATATCTCTTTCTCTGCTTGTTTTCTTGCTAGTAGAGAAAACGGTGTGTCATAGGCCTAAATGAGTCTGAGAAACTTATGTTTGAGATTACCAACAAATGAACTAATTCTTGCCAACAAATGTCCTGTCCTCCAAGATCTTCCCCTGTCCCTCAGATATCACTCACAGTAAACAACACCACCTTTCATTCCACCACACAGGCACGCTGCCTAGGAGTTATCCTGGACTTGCATCTGTCTTTTTCACCTCACATCCAAACACTTGCAAAATCTTACAATTTCTTTGTTGGCCCAGCTCCTCAGTAATTGTTTTCCTTAATGGCTGGGTGCACGCCACATCATGTGTTCACCTCCACATGCTTCTATGGAACCAAAATATGAAATTGGCAGCACTCCCAGTTGTAGAAAAAAACAGCTTTTATTCTTTTACATATATCATGGCAACAGCAGCAACGTTTCGAACCTACAATGGTCCTTTTTCAAGCTGACAAAATATATATCAGTTCAGAATCAACTGAAACACTAATTCAGTCAACATCTCCCACCTTGATTACTGCAACCTACTCCTCGCAGGTATTCTAACAAGTCTCCTTTCACAACTCCATTCTGTGCTAAATGTGGCTGCTAGACTCTTTATCTATCTCACTGCTCAACATCAGCTGCTCCCATATGCATGTACCTTCACTGGCTCCCAATCTCCTCTAGAATCAAATTCAAATTACTAACACTCACATTCAAGGCCCTTAACAATGAAGCCCCTTCCCTATATTTCATCTCTGATCTCCAAATACACTCCTTCACGCAACCATAGATCTGCTTGTGACCTTTGCCTCGCTTCTCCTCTCATCACTTCTGCTCATTCTAGTCTACAAACTTCTCTCTGCCTTCTGCTTTTCTCTAGAACTCTCTGCCTCGAGCTGTCCGACTTTCTCCTTCTTTCCAAACTTTCATGCGCTCTTTAAAGGGGTTGTTCACCTTTGAGATAACTTTTAATATGATGCAGAGATTGATCTTCTGAGACAATATGCAATTGGTTTTTTAATTATTTAGCTTTTTATTCAGCAGCTCCTAAATTTGCATTTTAAGCAATCTGGTAGCTAGGGTCCAAATTACCCTAGCAACCATTCATTGATTTGAATAAGAGACTGGAATATGAATAGGAGAGGCCTGAATAGAAAGATGAGTAATAAAAAGTAACAATAATATGTATGTAGCCTTACAGAGCGTTTGCTTTATAGAAGGGGTGAGCGACTCCCATTTGAAAGCTGCACAGAGACAGAAGAAAAAGGCAAATTTTATAACACTATAAAAAAAGAAATAATGGAAACCAATTGAAAATTTGCTTAGAATTGGCCATTCTATAACATACTAAAAGTTACCTTAAAGGTGAACCACCCCTTTAAAGACCCACCTGTTTAAAGAAGCTTATTCAATGTACCTTAATCAATCAATCATTGCTGTATCAAAAATCCTTGTTTGTCATCCACCATTTCTTCCCTGTTTGTTATAACTAAGGTAAAGCACTGCGTATCTTGTTGGCGCTATATAAATAAATGATGATGATGTTTTATAATAGAGAGTTTGCCATTATAACGTCTCATAGAGAGCCCTGAATAGCATTTGACCCTGTTTATCCTCCTGTGTAAGAAGTAAAACCATTGTATTATACACAGCTTATCTATTATCTGCTATTTAGCCTTGTGTCCTTTCTACCAATTGTTAATGTAAATGGATTTTCCCATTGGTACGGAGCAGGTTATTTATATAAACTGTAGTCGTATTTCAAGACCAAAGACTTGACTAGAGTGCATTATAGTTGCAAAATCCATTATAGTTAAATGCATACACAACAGTGATGCACAGAACAGCCTGAAAGATATGGGAACGGTGGGTCTGGCAGACAAGTAGTTAAGGGTCCTGTCGGTTCGCTGCCCATACTTGCTGCTTCTAGATATTGTTGCCTCTATATTGCTATACATTTTATGAGTGGTTTCTGTCCTCCTAACAAAGCATGGAGGCAAATGGTGGGATATGCATCTGTTTCTTTATATCCAATGTGTCTGTTTTTTGTTGCAGGTTTAAAGATGGAAGATATGCAAGCAAGTTGAGGCTTAACAGATGGTGCTGATGCTTTTAAGCCTCTAGTGAGAAGTTTCTTCCTTCTGCATTCTCTCATCACTTTGCCTAACACTAATACAGGATCTCTGAAGATTTCCATTACTTCATATCTTAACATCTTGGGCCTCTAGTGGTTGTCTTAAAACGAAAATCCTGTTTTGTGGACAGTCTTGCAATTTTTTTTTTTTTTAGCTAATTATTATGATTTAAAAAAAAAAGGGAGTACAACGTTGTTTCAGTTCATATCTAGTTGAATGCATGTCAAGTACAGAAATGACGCTTGCTCAGTTTAAAGCCGTGACATATGCAAAAACAAACATCATATGCAAAACCCAAAGGAACCGAGAGGAGCTCAGTAAGACCTTGTATTACATACGCATTGATTCTGCATGCAAGCTCCTATGATCTACAGGCAAACCTACCCATTCCAGCATGTGCATTTTTAGTGTTGCTCAGATCACATTGGAGATTGTTTTGCTAGTTCAATGATGCCATGTTTCAATAACGTGATTTCCATCCTCAAATTAGTGTAACTTTGAATTCATTCAGTCTCTAGAAATGTTGCGCTTTCATTTTTTTTTTTTTTTATGTTTCCTGGTTTTGTGTTATGATAGGAATAGTGTAGAGAATTTGTTGCCCCCATTTCTGGAGACAAAAGTTTGATGTCACCTGTTCTGTGTCTGACTTTTTCTTTTCTCCGCTACAACCATCAAGCAGATAAAATGTACAGATTGTACTGGCAACAATTTACTGTCCATGTAATAAAATACATTTATTTATAGGATTATCTTAGAAACCAACCATCGTATTTCTATTATTCCGTAGAAGGTTTTTTTTTTCTCTATATTTGAAGATGACACTACATGTTTCTGTGAGTTGCACACAATTTTGGAGAGTGAACAACTATCTTCTTCTGTCAATCTGATACTGACCTCAAACTTTTTTTTTTTTTTAAATAGAACTCTTTTCCCCCATTTGTTCAGAACATTTTTTTAAAGAAGGGTTTTGTTGTGGCCCAGTTTTTTGGGTTTCAGTTACATAATAAAGTAGGTAATCTTTCCTCATTCTCCAGTTTCTATAGGATAAGTGTTAATGTGTTTTGACATTTACATCTGATATTTTACAGACAGTCTTTAAACCCACAGTTGGCCTGCTCGCTATTTGGGTAACCAGTGTCTATAAGAATTGTATTAGTCATGTAATGATGGCTTCACTTAACAAGGTACCTTTTTTTTTTTCCATTTTTTTCACAGTTGACTGCTGGTGTTATACCTTTTGCACTAGTTTAAGTGCAGGTCACATGACTGTTTTCCTCTTTACTTGCTCTGTTTTACCTACATTTTTAATTTTTTTTTTTACATTTCTTTGTTTTATGTTATATGTTGACTTGCATTGCACTCCTCCCTTAACGATTTGAAACAATGGCACCATAACTGAAAATTATTTTGAGTATTTTTCGGCATAGGAATTTGTGATCAGAAACCGCTTGCAAAAAGCTTTTCAATTCATTTCTGTATCTCTCCTTATTAATTGCATTCAATATCTTGCTAATTCATGTGTTTTGTATGTAGAGGATTTAATCATTTGTCGTCATGGGGTAACTTAGAGCAACCATGAAGTTGTTGTGGGTATTATTCAGCAACCTTCATGTATGTTTGCATGGCTTGCCCTTTCTTCCTACTGGAAGTATTTGCAGAGAGGTAATTCCATATCCACGTTTTCTTTTCAAAGAGATAAACCTTAGCAATCACACTATCCTGGGGCAAACCACCTTTCATTTTCCACGTACTTACACGATTAAGGGCACTTCCAAAAAAGAAAATGTATGTCTAATTAAAACACCATTTATAAACACTGGGCAAATTTGCACCTGGGCAGTAACCCATAGCAACTTATAGATTGCATTTAGTGCTCAACCTGCAGCTGGCTGTAAAAATAAAGCTGAAAGTTGAGCACTAAACGCAATCTATGGGTTGTTTTGGACTCACTTTAATGCAATACACAGGAGGGTGAACATGAAATTGGGGCAGGAGGATTTTCATTTGATAGTAATGTAGGTTTGGTTTTTGTTTTTTTTTTTTAAACCGCAATTTCACATTGTGTGA
Source organism: Xenopus laevis (assembly GCF_017654675.1). NCBI lineage: Eukaryota > Metazoa > Chordata > Amphibia > Anura > Pipidae > Xenopus > Xenopus laevis. The sequence goes on from NC_054379.1 coordinate 136,342,769, forward strand.
ATTGTTTAAATAGGGTGTAAAATAAGCAGCAACCTCCACTGGCTATATAATAAAGGGGAAGGCCTTGCACTCCTAGGATCCCCATGAAGCCGGTGCTTTTTCATTAGCCAGTGAGCTGCTGCTCTTGATTGATAACAAACAGGGCACATTGCAGATGCTTCTATGTTTTTGTTGTTGGAAGGGATACAAATATGCGTAAGAGTTGGCCTGATGATTCACCCACAGAGTGGAGGGGCTGTCTGTTTTGTCTCCGTTCTCTGATCATTTTCTATTTGTAATTGCAATATAACAAGTGCAATACCCGTGTTGCTAATCGCACGTTAAAAGGGAAACCACGTGGAAGTTTCATTTCTCTCCCTTTCCTCTCAATTCCATGAGAGCAGAGAATGGCAGTGCTCCTCTAATTGTCCTTTTCTTCCCCTCTTTTTTTTGGAAATGTTAATGCCCAAAATGTACTGAAACTTAATAAACATTCCATTAATGGTAGAGATTCCATTTTCCTTATCATAACTTACATCATTTTTACGTTTGCTGTCAGTGTAGTGTCTACTCTCATTTTAATTTGCCCGACCAACGACAATTGTCAATTTCCATTCATGTGTCCCCTCCTTTTACTCTAGAGATTCGACATTTCCATGGGCAGTTAGGAATAATTAGTCCTTTCCCATAATATCAATCACATAAATAACACGTGTATTTGCCAATATAGTTTGCTGTCATTTCCTGTTTATTTACCAGTAAGGATATTTTCATTATAGGTGTAAATGTATATCCATAATCTAGAAAAGCTATTAAATCTGACCTTTTATCTGTTAAATGTTATAAGCATTCATTTTCACCCAACAATACTGAGCTTGTTTTTTTGTTTTTTTTCTTCTTCCTACGACTGTGAAATTAAAGGGGTGATTCACCGTCAAATAACTATTTTCTATGTGTCACTGTTTTTCTAATATTGAAGTATAAAGTGTCATTTTTCACCTTCTGAAGCAGCTGTAGGAGGGGGGGGTCGCCGACCCTGTAAACTGATCTAAATTGATACATTTAGTTGTTGCATTTCTTTGTCCCTGCTGAGCAGATTTCATGAGTTTCAAGGCAGCTGTTAGAATTGATACAATAGTTGCTAATACTCCAGAGATGCTGCTGAGAAATGTATCAACTAAATGTTGCAAAATTGTAACAGTTCAGAATCTGCACCTGAATTACTGAGCTGCCAGACTCAAACACCAGAGACACGAACATTCAACTTTAAACTTAGATTTTGGAAAAACAGTAAAAAATTAATAATGGAAAGTTAATTGAAAAAAGTCTTTATTTCTGGGGAACAATCTGAAAACAACTGATCTGAAAAAAGTGTTTGGAAGGTGAACAGCCCCTTTAAAGGGACCTATCACTTTAAGGGCAACAGAAGGGTTCAATTAAAGGTAAACGATTGCAAAAATTGTTATATAAGCCTCGTCTCATGGGAACAAGAATATAATCGGTTAAAAGTTCTGCACTGTTTCTGTTTCCACTCTATTATTTAGTCTGGGGGGGACCACACTAGGATTGCCACCTCACCTCCTGTAAGGGCTATTCCACACGGGGAGATAGCCACGCGTTTGCGGTCGCGGCGACAAAGCGCCGCGACCGGCGCAGGCGACAGTTTTGTATGGGCGCCTATGTAAAAACACCTGTGCTAACCACACGAGGCGATGCGCTTTTCAACAGTCGCCTGAAAAAGCCTGGCGAGGCATTTTCAGGCGACTGTTGAAAAGCGCATCGCCTCGTGTGGTTAGCACAGGCGTTTTTACATAGGCGCCCATACAAAACTGTCGCCTGCGCCGGTCGCGGCGACTGGCGCGGCGCTTTGTCGCCGCAAACGCGTGGCTATCTCCCCGTGTGGACTAGCCCTAAAACTGAACACGTGGAATCCACAGCCTGCCTGTCTAATTAGCAATTAATTTTGATGCATGGTTGCACATAAATCGGTTGTCTGCAGCATGCATCTAAATGAATTGCTAATTAGCCAGGCAGGCTGTGGATTCCATGGGGTATATTTATCAAAGAGTGAAGTTAGAGATCACCACAGTCCTCTAGAGCAGCGGCCCCCAACCTTTTTTTTGGCCCGGGGACCGGTGTAGAGCCAATTTTTTTTCAGGGGGAGGGGTGCACCGCGTTAATTGTTCCCTAGGCTCAGCGGCCGAGTTTAAGACTGCGTCCCGGTACTGGGTCGCGGCCGGGCGGTTGGGGACCCCTGCTCTAGAGTGAAATTCTGCCACTCTCCATATGGGATATTGAAAGGGGTATTTATCAAAGGATGAACTTTCACCCATTGATAAATACTCATAAAAATCCCATAGAAATGAATGGAGAGTGGCAGAATTTCACTCTTTAGGACTGTGGTGATCTCTAACTTCACTCTTTAATAAATATACTCCCATGTGTTCGGTTTTAAAGGGTTAAGGTGGCAACCCTAGAGCGCACTACAATATATTGGATTGGTCAATCAAAATCTGACTCCGACTCTGGTATGGAAAGATCGCTGAGAGGGGGATGCTGAAGAGAACTTCAGAAACAGAGCAGAATTGTTAATTGATTTATGATTAGTTGCCCTTTAAATACATGATGGCAGCCGTATTTGATGAATGGCGATTGGCTAGCACAAAACATAATGGTGCATGTTAGAAAGAAATAACTTGTCCAATGGGCGAGGGACACTGTATAAGGGGCACCAATGCATATTCATGTTTTATGCAGCTTATTTGTATACTTCCACTGGTGATAAAGGAAACCAATAAATGGCAAGATCTCTGTTCTTGCTGCATTAGAAAAACAACTAACCAAAATGAACCACAACATGTGGCTGGTGTGATCACTACCAAAAGAGTATTGAGAAGCAACGAGTCTATGGACTAGTCAGTCAGTAGCTGAATGCGAATACCAGGCCCACCTCCTGCAATTAGGAACATGTATATTTCTATGGGCTTTGCAACATAACGTTGTTTTCGTTTTGTAGAATGTAAACGTTTTCCTTTACATGCAGTTTTCATACTTTTTTATACGTAGGTTAATGTTGTCTTCCAAAAACAAAGCATCATATAGACATGAGATACTGCGAGTGCTGCGGGTTGGAGGCAGAGGATGTTCTGAGCCAGTTCAATTATGGATACTTTTTTGTATAACGTCATTAGATGAGCTCAGATTCCAAATTCTTTAAAAGCACGTTTATTGTAACAAGAATTGTTCTGTATTAATACTGTTTTGAATAAAGATTGACTTGTGTTGCTTATTCTCTTTGTTTTTTTTCACTCCCTAAGAGGAAAATGTTTCCAGCCCAGATCATTGATGGACGGTTTTCCGATTCTCTCCCATTTCTTTCTCCTCTTCTTTCCTCCTCTCATTATCTACACTGGGACAGAACCCCTTTTGTGGGATCACAAGGTTGTATGTACACGGGCGTTTGTTTGCTCCCCTACGTTGCACTTTCCTCCGTTCAGCCGCAGGGGAGCACAGGAGTAGATGCACTGAATTATTGTCAATGGGGCTGTACTCACACAGACGCATGTAAGCGGCAAACGCAGGTAAAATGCAACATGGTGCTTACATGCGTCTGTGTGAGTACAGCCCCATTGACAATAATTCAGTGCGTCTACTCCTGCACTCCCCCTGAACGGAGGAAAGCGAAACGCAGGGAGCGCACAAACGGCTGTGTGTAAGAGCCTTTAGTCTTGTCTACAAGTCCCATGGGTTTTTAGCTAATCCATTTATCACTAGTCAACAGGGCAGAGCAAGCATTAGATTATGACTTTTTGGGAAAGCGTTACAGGGTTTCACAGCTGGTGTCCCATTTAGGGTCCAAGCAGTAGGGTGCAGTGTAAGTAGGGGTGCCCTGAATCTATTTTGGGATTCGGCCAAGTCCTTTATAAAAGACTTGTCCAAATACCAAACTGAATCTGAATTCTAATTTGCATTGATAAATTAGGGCAAGGAAGGGTTGTTTAAAAAATGTTTTTAACTTCATTGTCTGTCAAAAAGTCACATGATATTTAGGATTCAGTTCAGCCAAGCCCATTGATTCAGATGAATGCTGCTGAAAAAGGGGGGGGAGGTGTATACCATTGCCTTTTTCTATTTCCCCAGCAATAACTGGGCCGGCAAACACAGTATAGTAAGGGTGAAAAGAATTGACTGTACTGCATATGTGCTAGCCAAATGCATTCAAGGGATCACAAGGAAAATAAATGATGGTAGAGAGCAGTCATTTAGTACTCCAGACCGGTGTGTTTTTAAAGAGGAGGAGGTTCACCACTGGGACCCTAGGTTAGTGATTAGAGTCACTGGGGGGAAGGTGGGCTAATTGGCACCACCAGAACGGCTTGTGCAACTAGTAATGCCTTCATAGGAGAAAAGGGTTTAAAGGACCAGTAACATCAAAAAAAATTAGTTGGTATACATTGAAAAAAAAAAAAAAAAAAAAAACCAAGACAAATGAAATGTTAAAAAAAGAAAATTTTAAGAAATAACTTACTGAAACTCTGCTTCCGCTCCTCATCAGAAAAGGCAGCAGGGTTGTGATCCATTCTGCGGCGCTCAATTTCTCCTCCCTGGCTATCTTCTATAAGGAAGGCAGGGAGGAGAAATCGAGCGCCGCACGATGGATCACAATCACCTTTTCTGAAGTGGAGTGCAAGTGGAGTTTCAGTAAGTTATTTCTTAATAAAGTCTTTGCGATTTTAAACTTTAATTTGTCTTGGTGGTTTTTTTTTTACATTTTTTTTTATGTTACTGGTTCTTTAAGAGTCATAGGTAAGGCTCTAAGTTTGACTTAATGAACTTGTGTCATTGTGTATTAAGTGTGTAGTGTCCATTTCTCTTTTATTACAGGGGAGGGGGGTATTTTGCACCCAGTGAATTTTGCTTCTATGTTCCTTTACGCAAGTCTGGATTAGTTCGTAACACCTTCATGTGAGGAAGGTAAAAGAGTAGAATAACTGCAAATTCTTCTTTAAATTAGATCTAGATACATGGCTTATACATTAAAGGGGTTATTCAACTTTGAGTTCACTTTTGGTATGAGATAGTGATATTTTAAGAAATATTTGCTTTATTTTTTAAAGTTTTTGAGTTATTTAGCTTTTTTGTTCAGCAGCTCTCCAGTTTACAGTTTGTCACCTAGCAGTCATGCATTGATTTGAATAAAAGACAGGAATATGAATAGGAGAGAGTCTTAATAGAAACATGAGGAATACAAAGTAACAATACCTTTATAGTCTTAAAGAGCGTTTCTTTTTAGGTGGGGTCAGTGACCTCCTTTTAAAAGCTGGAAAGAGTCAGAAGAAGAAGAAGGCAAAAAATCCAAACACTATACAAAATAAATAAAAAGTCCAATTGAAAAGTTGCTTAGAACTGGCCATTCTATACCTTAATAAACGTTCACTTAAAGGTGAACCACCCCATAAGGCTTAGTGACTACACAACTCAATGTTCCCAGTGATGCATGTAAAATTGGATAGAGAGCTATGGGTTTTCACATGGAGCCTGCCAGATGAGTGCACAAGAATGCCTTGGATAGTGCCGGTGTTTCTGAAGCCTGGACTATTAAATATAAACATAAACGGGCCAGGTATCATTTTTCCAATATCTTTATTCCATAAGATGAAAATCCTTTTTTGGGTTTCTTTTTCCTTTTAAACAGTGCATGGGTTAACTTTATACAGCGTACAATAAGAAAACAAAACAATAAATAAGTAGACTCTGATCCGTTACATCTATGATATACATTAACCCTTTGGGGCACTTAAAGGGTCACAAAAGTAATGCCATAACTATCCAAGAACTTGAAAAACAAAAATATGGCTTTGGACTTGTGTTACCGTAAGGCAATCGTTACGTGTCACATGGTAAGTCCCATTGTGGAAAAGAAACTCTTCTGAAAGGCATTGTATGGATTTCTAGCTGAATAAGGGCAATTCTGTTCAGTATTATTTTTCCTTCAGGTAAAAAAAAGGATTCTGAGCCTTCGGTTAAGGATTATTAACCCCTTTACTGCTGGCAGGCAAGACACAGACAAACCTCCTTCCAGGCTTGTGCACATTTCACAGCACAGTTGTCAATTTAGGCACAAGTATTAGTCTGTGTTGTTAAACTATACAATCTGCTTGGCACCTTCTCACCAAATTGGCTGTAAAAAGTAGGATAATGACTTGATTCCTTGTTTGAAAGAGCTGACACTTATAGAGGGGATGGTAACGACTGCAGCTGAAGGCGTCCATGCATTGGCATCTCATTTAGCTACATACACATTGTGTGAATGTCAAATACTGGCTTCCGGAACGTTAGGGGGCAGATTTATCAAGGTTCGAATTTCGAGTTCCCATGCCCATAGGGGCAAATTCACTAAAGGGCGAAGTGACTAACATTAGCGAGAATTCGTCCAGCGTAACTTCGCTTACTGCAGTGACGCTAGTGCTACTTCGCCAGTGTCCGGTGCCCTGGACGCAACTTCGGATTTTATTGAATTGGCATTGTCCTGGCGAATCTATGCCTGGCGAATGTTGCGATGTGAGCAAAGCTGTCCGCGAATTTTTGCAGGTTAGTGAATTTGCCCCATAGACTCTATTTATCCAAATAACCGAAAATTTCAAAAACAATTTCCTTTTTCTCTGTAATAATAAAACAGTACCTTGTACTTGATCCCAACTAAGATATAATTAATCCTTATTGGAAGCAAAATCAGCCTAATGTTTACATTATTTTCTAGACTTAAGGTATGAAGATCCAAATTATGCAAAGCTCCGTTATCCGGAAAATCCAAGGCTGCAAGCTTTCTGGATAACAGGCCCCATACCTGTAACTGACACAAGCTTGGCCCTGTGTTGGGGAGTAGTAAATAAGGCTTCAGGGTTGCTCCACAAAAGAAACCCCCCACCCCTGGGGCATATGGTAAAGACTTTAATATTTAGGGTAGTTTAGTAGTTTAGATGGACCACATACTTGTCAGTATCTATTAAAGTGAGGGCTAAATTCATTATCAATTAAAGTTGAATCTAATCAATGTACTGCAGAACTGCTCCAAAATAGGGTCAGTATTTACTATGCAATGAGCTTATAAAACACTTTCCTAGTAAACATGGAAATTTCATGTCGTCCCTATACATGGAGCCAGAATCCGGAGCCAGTATCTCTGGTCACCCTCTTCAGTTTATTGGCCGGACACAGAGGCCTGGCATGAGCACGCCAGTAGCATCTATAGAGCCAATATTTTGACTTGCTAAGACGAGGAGTGAAACAGAAAAAACAAACAAACAATACTTCCCAGATGATTCATCTGATCATGTCAAAAAGGCAGCGACAAATATGTTGAGAATGTCCAACTGTTCTGTAAAAAATAAATACACCAGCCGGCGCCATCATGCCCAATAAAGGAAAGACAGGGCTCCCGGGCACAGGCACTTTGTCGACTGCGGGTAAAGTGCTTTCTTTGTACAGGAGGCAGGAGCAGAACACAAAGACGTCCTTTATTTTTTGAACGGGGTCAGCCGGCTGATGTTCTGCCAGAAATTGGAGGGTTTGCGCTTGGGTTCGGCCAGCATGAAGACTTGTTGCTGTGGGAGGTTGGCAGGCAGAGTGGGGTGCTTCTGTTTCATCCAGAAATCATAGTATGTCCTATTGACAGCTGCAAGGCAAGAGATGCAGGTTCAGTTGACACCAAGACCTAGAAATGTCCCTGTCCCTCACATCTTGGGAACACCCACACATTACACAGTCAGCCCCTCAGTCATCTCATGGGAATATCCACATACACTTCTAAAGGAATTCCATAGGAATGTGAGAGGGAGGGTTGAAATGCCAGTCCCTGGTGATGATGATTATGAAAGGAGAAATCTGCTACATGATGGAATTCAAGCATTTCTCTATTAACAGAAAAAGTATGAAAAACCTCAGGAGGGAGAAATGAGTGTTGATTCTCATGGGGTTAGGGCAAAAATGTTTTATATACAAAGAACTTGATTTTGCCATCACTGCATCTAGTCTGGCCAATTCTCAACTGAGTTACTGAGCTGACAGATGGATTAGGGTTCTGGCAGTTGCATATACAGTACAATACTCCAGCCTAGTAGCCTGACCTTCTGATTTCAGCCATCTTTTTGCTCCTAAAGGAATTATTCAGTGTAGAAACAAAAACCGCGTAAATAGATAGACTGTGCAAAATATATAATGTTTCTAATATAGTTAGTTAGCTAAAAATGTAATGTATAAAGGCTGGAGTGACTGGGTGTGTAACATAATAGCTAGAACACTACTTCCTGCTTTGCAGCTCTCTTGGTTTACACTGACTGGTTACCCTGGTGACCAAGCAGTAACCAATCAGTGACTTGAGGGGGGGTCACATGGCGGTATCATGATATCTATTTGGAGAAAATTCCAGAGACAAAGGTGGAGTCATGTCTAGCGTAAGATTCAAAATCTCTGGCATTTCAAAAACACTGAGGTAGAACCAACCCCCCCCCCCACACACACACAGGCCCAATGGTAGTGCTGTCTATGGCAACTGACATTTGGCAGAGTTTCCATATTTGGGGCCAATATGGGACCCAAAAGATATATTGGTGGCAAATTTGGACAAATCCATTGGCTTCAGATGTATATTCACAATCACATACCACATACTTAATAAAGATGTCTTAGTACAAATAATATATATCAGTATGCAAAAGTGTATTTTCTTCTCTTCTCATTGCATTCTATTGTATACAGATCCCACAAAGTAGGCAGGCCATATATAATATACACAGTAAGGGCATATAAAGCCAAAAGTGACTTCCTTAAGAGCTATTATGTTCATGCATCACTGTCCATTCCCACATCATACCAACCTTTAGGCTTTCCTGCTGGTTGAGGCTTACTGGCATTAATCATAGCCTGCTTCTTCTGTATTTCACTGATGCTGAAACCTAATAAAGCATATTAAACTGTTACATATTTCCAACACACTATTTTTGCCTCCAAAACATTGAACACGATCTAAACTAAGGTCTAGTGGTTTTGGTAATACAGGTATGGAATCTGTTATCCGGAAACCACACTATCCAGAAAGCGCCGATTTACAGAAAAGCGATTAGAATTAAATTAGGGATGCACCGAATCCAGGATTCGGTTCAGGATTCAGCCAGGATTCTGCCTTTTTCAGCAGGATTCGGATTCGGGCGTATCCTTCTGCCCAGCTGAACCGAATCCTAATTTGCATATGCAAATTAGGGGCATGGAGGGAAGTTGCGTGACTTTTTGTCACAAAACAAGGAAGTAAAAATTGTTTTCCCATTCCCACCCCTAATTAGCATATACAAATTAGGGTTCAGATTCGCTTCTGTATTCAGCCGAATCTTTCGCGAAGGATTCGGGAGTTCTGCCGAATCCAAAATAGTGGATTCGGTGCATCCCTAAATTAAAGTAGTGCAAATTAATCAAGATTGACAAATCACCCTGTCGGCCATGGCCCTAAAACAAGTTGAAAGGGCCTTTTTTAACCTTTTTCTGGATCAGCTAGCAGTTAGATGGGACAATAAATATGTCCAGGAAGACAGCACTGTGCATACAGCCTTCATATGGGGCTCATGGGCATTGAGTAGTTGAACCAGTAGGAACACAGTATGCTGAGTCCTGTTTGGGTGCAAGCGTGAACAGACCCTTTGTATTTCTGTTTGGTAAGAAGGAAAGCCAGCCATACCTGTCTCTTTATCCAGCAGCACCTGTTTCCTTTCCTCCTCAAAGGCCTGGAGCCAACGTTGCTTGTGCTCCGGTTTTTTTGCAAGGAAAAGGTGAATCTCTTCTGAGGCTTTGCTTTGCAGCTTGAATGCATTTTTTACAGTGATATTAAAGTCTCTGTCTTTACCATCGTCTACATTTACGACTTCCATGTCGTCCATGTCCATCTTCCCTTTATAATACAGAATGTCACGCCGTAACAGATCCTAGAGTTCCCAGAAATAAAATGTTATCTTGAGAAATACAAGAAAGGGTCATCTCACACATTATGTATTTTACATTACGTATTCAACGATTAATAGTAACTCTGTGTAACTTTGCCAACTGTAAGTACCATCACCCTTCTGCCAGCCAATCAGAATGTAGGTTTGAGTGGGGAAGAGTGTTTGTGCTCACAAATGAGAGGCATCATTTCACCATGTACCCCAAACAGGAGGACCATGGCCAGCTGTGCCGTACTGAGATGATTTTATGGCCTCCAACTTGAGAAATAGGGCAGAAAAAAATAATGGACAGAACTGAATTAGCCATGCAGTGTTATACTGAGTGTGCTAGATGGCACTCTTGGTTTGTGCATCTGTACCAGTATGATACTGAGCAAAATAATCTGTATAAAATATAGGACAGACATCAGTTTGGGATGTTCTTAGACCTTTGTCACTGTTTTATTCACATATGGTTATGGATTTTGGAGCAAAGATTCCATTTGTTTTGAGCAAGGAACCTCTATCCAGCATTGTGTGTTTGTGTAATTGTATGCCATCTACTGTGGCTGAGATCAGAAACACAGTTGTTGTCTTGGTCCTTTGTATCAATAGGATACCTGAGCCCCCAGTATGAGTCTTGCCATTCTATTGTCTCTAACTTGAGCTTTCTAGAAAGTGAGAGCAGACAATAGAAGTGTCCACAATCAAGTCATGCAAACTGAACCCCTTTAGTGCAGTTGGTCATTTCTAAAACTATTAAAGGGGACCTGTCACCTAGACATAAAAATCTGTATAACAAAAGTCCTTTTCAAATAAAACATGAAATCCAAATTCTTTTCTTCATTAAAGCCTTCATAGCTGTTGTAAACTCATTTAAAAATATCAACTGTCAATCAAATATTGCCTGCCCCTTCTCTATGTCTTAGGCATAGAGGCGGAGCAGGCAGTTACTTTCACTTTCCATTCAGCACTTCCTAGATGTCACTGCTCTCCCCATATTCCCCCGTTCTCTTCACCATTTAATTGTGTAGCCAGGGCATGGGGATGGACATCAGGTCCCCCATTCTGGTGCACAAACAAGATTCTGAGATGATGCAAGCCTATGAATAAGTGCCCACCCTTGGCACGAAACACTTTCACTAAACAGTAAGGGGCAAATTCACTAAGATGCGAAGTTGCGCCGCACTTCGCCAGGCGTAGTTTCGCCAGCGCTCCGCAAATTCACTAAAATCCGAAGTTGCGCTCAGGGGTAGCGTAAGGTTGCGAAGTTGCGCTAGCGTTGATTCGCTATGTAAAGCGAAGTTACGCTAGCGAAGGCTAATTTGCATACGGCGCCAAATTCAAATTTCAATGGAGGAATACGTATCAGCACTACAAATGCCAAGAAAACCTTCAAATCTGCAAATAAAAATTTTATTTTGCCCTATACATGTGCCCACTGTCTAGGTAAGTTGCCATGAGTCAGGAAATGTAGGGGGGAAGGAGGGGAGCCCCAAAAATTTTTTCGATCTTTTTCAGCCTATCACCCATAATGTAGAAAACACGCCAGAGTTTTTTGGGACTTAGAAAAAATTTTGACTTTTTTTGAAACAATCCCTATCTACTCTATTGCGCTTCGCCAGGACTGAGGTGGCAAAGGAAGTCTAGCGTAAAAGGTAGCGTTCAGTACACTGCGCAAGTTAGTGAATTTGCGTAGTTACGTCGCTAGCGAAAATTCGCCTGGCGTAAGGGTGCGAAGTAACACTAGCGAAACTACGCCAGCATTCGTTAGTGAATTTGCGCAGTAACGAAAATGCCAAATGCTAGCGAATTAACGCTAGCGTTCGGCACTTCGGCGCTTAGTGACTTTGCCCCATAGTGTCTCCCAATTTTTGTTTTTGATTTATGATGCAAGGCTTGCCTTAATAACAGTGCCCACAAAATGGCTCCTGCCTGCTTGCTATAGTTATGAATTCCCAGCCTGATGGAAACAAGATTCAGATAATTGATACAGTGTAATTAAAGTTAATTTTGCTTGACTAACATGATAAAATAAAATTTGGAATAATTTTTTTGGGTTACGGGTCCCCTTTAAATAAATGATAGAATTGAATGCAAAATATTTTTAGAATCTTACAGATGATGTCACAATTGTACGATTATGATGATATGAAGGGCTGGACTAACAATGCACATATCCTTCAAGCAGGAATTATTCTACCATATAAATATGGATCTATACACCCTACAGTTACAGAGTTGGTAAAATGTCTGTACTGTTAAAAATATTCTCTCAATGCAGGCTAAACGATTAAAAGGTCAAATTCAATTACCTTCTTGCAGTAAACAATTTGATGATCAAAGAGAAAAAATATCCGCTGCTGTCCCTTTGGTTGTTGGTGAGAAATCTTGGTTAATTCACCAGAATGTATAAGCTCAGAGCTTTTGGTAAGAATATCTTCTCCCTGTAGCAAATGCAAACGATGGGTGAAAATTCAACTTCAACTTTGTGGACTTTTAGCAAAAATGACAAAACATTTCCATGTTTTTTTTTTTTGGCTAAATACAACAATCCATTAGAGTGATGTGTTCTTGTTTAATCCCACATCAGTGAAACTGGAAGGAAAACACTTTTGGGTTGATATCCTTTTTCAAAAACAGTCCATAGACCAGCATCACCCGAGCTAACAATTAGGGTAATAGTGGAAAAACAGCAGTAGAGAAAATGCTAATAAGATATTTTCCAATGTGTGCAGTAACAGATGATGGAATGGAAATCTCCTCGACTGCATACAATGGGCAGATTTTGGCCTGATATCCACCCCAAGCGTTTAGTGACAGGAGTGTTGTGCATAGAGAATGGTTTGTGTGCCATCACTCTTAGAACAGCGCCATCTGCAGGGGAAACTCAATATACCCCCAATAGAAACATAATTACACTCTCAGAAGAATGCTGACGATAGTGAGACAGACTGATGAATCTGTGACTGACTGATCCATTCCCATCTGAGTGGTGGCTGAGTGGTATCGTTGAATTACACTCTCTCAAATATTTCCTTCAACAATATTACTTATTCTTCCTTTTTGCTCCCTATCTTTTCTTTTTATCTCTTTGTTTTTGAGCCTTTAATATTGCAGAGGGAATTCAACGGAGAATACAGAGATAGTCCTGGATGGTCTTTAAAAGAGAGAATGATGGACTAGCTATCTAATTCAAATAACATTAGTTTCCACCGGAAATGTCCTTGTCCTAATATGGCACTTCCATTACAGAGTTTATGTTGAAATGACTATGTATATAGACATGTGCAAATAGAAATTATCACTAAAGAAAATCGAATATTTTCCTTGTCCTTTGACCATAGTACAGTATCAGGAAGGGCAGCTAGTTCTATCCTGGGAACACAAATTGCAGGGAAATAGCAAAAAAAAGGCCATATTTACCTCCCAGTCCTCTATAGAACTTTGCCACTGGGCTATTTTATCAATGTTCTCAAGTCTTCGCTTTCTTTCGTTGATAAGTCTGGCAACATTTTTCATTGCGTCCAAGGCCGCCTCAACATTTGTGTAGTCTCTGGATTGAAAAACAAGAAGGAAATACATTTGTTTTCATATTATTGTGTTTTTTAGAAAAAGCAACAGTATAACAGTATTCGTGAAGTGCATAACCTAAGTTATTCAGTAAGCTGGGGGGCATTTGACATCCCTTGTTTCAGCTTATGCCTATACTTTAACCAGGATGAGTACAAAAGTAGAGAATTTTTCCTTTTAGCTTGAGCCTGAAGGTGGGAAAAAATGTCAGACACTTATTTGTGCAGCTTGTAATTTCATAAATACTTCCATAACGGATGGGGAGAAGCATATTAGGTGTGTACAAAGCTTGATTATATAACTACTATAAAAAGCATTGGCACAACATAAGGTGCCCTTGTGTACTCTAATGCCAGCCCATTGGCACAAGAGTAGGAGAACAGATTCCCATGTCTGCAGGGAGGACCAAGGGAACCGTGGGTCTGGTAAATTAATCACATTGGGTTTCTTCCTTGGCACTTTAATCTGTGCTAATATGTGTATATGTATATGTCATTTGCATGGCCCAGGTACGTCAAGGTATGTCCCAGTCTAAGGCACCACAGTTAATAACCCAAACTATAAAGAACAGAAACAAAATGTTCCAATCTTCCACATATGTAACAAGTATTATCCACTTCTATTTATTTCCCCTGTGCTCTATCTGTTCCTATTAATTCCAAGTTAGTATCATATGGTATGTAAATGGGCACATTGTGCTAAAAAAAACATTGTGTATGATTTAGTACCTGTGTTGGGGATTGGTGTACTTTAGAAGTTCCGCCAGCTGAAGTGGATATTTACAGATCTTTTGTACTGGGGTTAGCAGAAACCCATCTAGAGAGATATCAATCATCTTCTGTAATAAACGGCAGGTCTCAAAGAAATGGACATACTTCTTGGCCTTGGAGAGTTTGGAAAGTTCTGTGCAGGCGTTGGGGTGATTGTTGCAATATTCCGAGTAGATTTGAAAATCTGTTTGCTGAAAAATAAATGTAGAAACCTCTTGGTTAGCTCCATGGGAAATATGCACATAAATAAAACCAGGAAGGGTTATCTATATGGAAACATCAGCATAATCTGCCAGTAGATAAGGAAAGGGGCATCCACTGTGCCTACAACTGCGGCTACCAAAGAAATGTATTATCTGTGTAGCAAATATCCCCCTATCCAAGACAAATAAGTTGCCAACAAGGGCAAAGCAAAACCCAAGAACAAAAATGTTAATTCCATTAAAGAATAAGTAAAGGGTGGTTTCACTGGGGAGGGGTGGCCTAAATACTACAGAGAATTAGGGAAAAAATGCACAAGCTCTGGTAAAAAACAAATTAAGTGTTGTTGTCCCATTCTACTTACCTTTCCCAGACATCCCTATCACTGACTGAAACTCACGCACACGCAGTAGAGTTAAATACTGCTGGGGAAGCCTGGGAATTAAGTAAGATGTCAGAGTAGTACCCACCCAGGCCAGTGCAATTTTTTCCAAAAAGGAGTACCCACCTGTGAAAAAAATTTACCAATTTATTAACTAGGGGTGTTCGACTTTTTCGAACCCACCAGCAAATAATACTTTGGTTATCGTTAACAACCAACAACCGAAAATAGTGAGTCCAGCCTATGAGTTTAGAAAAAAAGACCCTCCTTACAGTTTTCCATGCCCCACAGGGGCCTCCCAGGCTGGGATCCAAAGGTGGGGTGAAATAATCAATTACACATAAGGACAAAAGCTTTGTCTTGTTCTTGATGTTGCCAAAGGGGACAAAGGAATGGTAAAAAAGCAGAATCTAGGTCCTCACATTCTAGTCTAGTCAATGAGAAGAGTGTTTCCTAGCAAAGTGTGGTTCCCAGGCCAGCCATGTGACTCGGCAGTGAAAGGAAACAACAACAAGGAATACAAGTTATTCAAATGCAAGAATAAGCCGAGGCATTTACAATATGAGCCCCATACAATTTAAATATGTGAACTCTAGCATTAGCCATATGAAGCAATATCATCAATGTCCATTATATGTATATAATACACAAAAGCCATGAATATCTTGTAAATTATATCCTTCTAAACGGTGAGTGCTGACGTCATCAGTTATAAACGGTGAGTTCTGATGTAATTTCTGTTACATGACTCACTGAAACTTGTGTATTATAATAAATAAAGTACCTATTGTTGGAAATATGAGGATATTAGAAGTCACCTCGGAAGTCACCTTGGAGTTCCATGACCTGTATAAAAACACTTGGTCTTTAGCCTCATGCTTTTATATGATCATGAAACTCCTCGGTGACTTATAATATCCTTATAATTTACAAGAGAGTGTACTTAATTCACTATACAATACCAACTACAGTTATAATTATAATTATCACTGTTAATACACAAAGGCAAGGAATTCACTTACATATTCCAAAAAGCAAGAGCCGATTTCACTCAAATGTGGAGATTCTTTGTTAATTCTTTTTTCAAGTGTTTTCAAAAATTTCTTCTGGAATTTGTAGATATCTTCAATGTTTCCGAAGATTGTCCACAGTTGCTCCTCAGTAAACATGTCATCTCTTTTACGGCACTGCTTGATGTAGCCCTGTATGAGAGTCATCACAATTAAGAGATCCTTGGGCCTTTAACTAAAACCATTTGACAGCTTATAAAATATATACTCCTAGACATATAAGGGTTCATTTATGACCGCAAGTGTGCAAACTGCAATACAGGATGCAAATCGCCATGTTTTTTTCCCACAATGCAGCATTTCCCCAACAACACCAGTTTAATTATGGCCACGCATGGATTTGCGCCCACTGCAATTACACCTTAAAAAGCATGTGATTGCACATATGCATTTATACAAATGGGATACAAATTGCCAATGTAGGTATTGCACCATTTCCGTCCAATGGTGTTAAAATGCTATTAGCATGTGATAAGTAGGGCATGTTTTCCATGCTATGGGGTCCCTAAAAGTGGCAGTAACTGTAGGGTTCCCCAGTGTTAATAGTCACACTTGCAAGAGATTCAACAGAGCAGAATGGACTGGAGCATTGGGCATAAGCATGGGAATGTAAAGAGCATGTGTAGACACAAGTACAGTCAGGGGCGCACCGCCAATGAGGAGAGTTGAGGTACTCGCCTCAGGCGGCAGCCTCCCCCTGTTTACCAGGGGCGGCAAAAATGCCGCTCCTGGTAACTAAGAGACGAATTTCCGATTTTCAACCCGGAAATTCTGCTCTTCTAGTGCAGAGAGCGCAATTGCGCTCTCTGCACTAGCGACGTGGACCCCCCGCTGACCCCCGTCAGGCGCTGAAGGTGAGTGCTGTGGGGAGGTGGGGCAGCAAAAACGAAGGCCGCCTCGGGGGCGGCAAATACGAAGGCCGCCTCGGGCGGCAAATTGGGTAGGATCACCCTGAGTAGATTACCTTTAATGAATGTTGGAAATGTGTGCAACATTCGGGTATACTTTTGCATATTTGCAATTGTGGCTGTGATTGTATGTGAGCCCTTTATCTTTATTAAACAAAAGTTTATGACGGTGGACTTATTTTAGATCAGGTGCCTTTACAAATAGTAGAACATATGCTTAGAAACTGATATGTATATATATAAAACATGCATATTAATTCAACAGATAAATTGTCTATTCAATATTAATCAGGGGGAAATCACAATGTAAACCATTGAAATGTTTAATTAATTTCAGTTGGGATTCTCTGCTTTTTGTGTAATGATGTTGCTAGATGTTGTTTTTACAGGAGCCATATTGCCAGTAACATTTTACCATGGCTTCAGAAATCTGCCTACAGGTACCTTTACAGTCTTAGGTCTATGCTACAGCTGGTATTTTGAGTGTTGTGGAAGTGCTCTCAGGGAGCACCACAAATGTCAAAAGTCTCTTCATTGCCTGTCATCACTTCCCATTCAAAAATAAGGGCAGAGCTACTTTGAGGTACCAATGAACCCAGGGCAAAAATCCCACTGATAGGCCATTGGCAACCTAAGAAATTTTTCACTAAAGATTCTATTTTTACTTTGAAAAATCCTGGCGGAATATTTACATTAAAGCAAAACAAAAAAAACCAAAGACAACAAATTTAAGTTCCAACCAATTAAAATGAAGGCTCTAAATAAATTTTGAGGCATAGATTTCTAGACAAAAGCTCTCTCCTCGGTGAGAACAAATTTAGACCAAGAGGTATTTGCACCCAAGTCAAGTCCATTTTAAATTCGCTAGATGCCCACTTGCTACAGCAACCCAACTTCTGCTTGTCCCCCATTCCTAAGTGATATAAGTCATAAGTCACAGTTACTGTACCTCACAAATATCCTTCAGGTGCTTAATATAATGTTTTTCTGTATTTAATATCTCATTAATAACATTAGTTCTCATTTGATCTTTGTTGTTCGGCCCAAAACCATTTCTCCTTGGGACATTTCTTGGATCCTGGTCTTTGTCCCCTGCTTTAATTGCACAGTCTTCCATCGGTTCATCCTGGTTGACACGGAGCTGTAGCAAACAAGGAAATGGTTTAATCCTTCCAATAACACAGTGCACTCCGATATATTTACGTCTAAGTATTAACTGAATTTTAAAAATGAATTTTAAAGAAGTTGCTCTAAACTGCTTACCTTCAATCAAGGAATAATGATATGTATTGTAATACTACAGGGATGTAAACAAGGCTTTTTAAATGAATATTAAATGAATAGGTCCATATTTTTAATCAGAGCTAATTGAAGAAAACAAAGTAAAATTTTCAGTTGTTTTTATTTATGTTCCCTTTTAAACATAAAATGGTTTATTTTCATAAACTTCATGGTTATTTTTTATGATCCCTGTACATCAACCATTACCAGAATTCCAGGAATTCTTCCTGGAATCCCAGATTACTCAGTATGTATATATTGTCATTCTATAATTCCTTCTTGAAATGCTAACTTATACAATTTCTCAAAGTCAATAATAGTAAAGAATATTCTTATAGTAAAAAGAAATAGTTATAGAGTAACAATACTTACCCTAACAAAGCTGGCTGGAAACCATCCTTCACTGTCTAGAATCCTCCCCCACCACCACTCCTTATTGGTAGCATCCATTACTTCAATGACACTGCCGGCCTTAAAACCCAGTTCTTCATCATCCATAGTGACATGGTCCCAGAGAGCTTCAGCGTATACCACACTGCCATCACTTATCAGCTGTAAATTAACAAAGGGCCATGTTCCATCAACTCATATCCATATGGGCACAAATCCTGCAGAATATTGTCTTAGACGGTTCTCCGCTTATCAATTATCATTTATTTTTCTATATTCAAGATGCTGTAAATGGAAGAGATGGACCTGTCTCCTAATTAAATAATAGTTTGACATTGTGTTTCTGTGTGATCCTGTGTGTGTGGCTCGTCTGCATTTTGGGACTATTTCTCTTGTATTTATTCATATTGTGCCATATAAGAACATAGACAGTAATGCCAAATATTATAATGAAATACAACAATTATTACAGATGTGGAGTTTCCTGTCCCGAGAAGCTCAATTGCTGTGAGGAAGAAGAAAATCTCATGACATTTCTTAAAGACTATAGTTGGGTCAAAAAGCTTATGGCACCCAATGCAAATCCCTGACTGTCACTGGCACTTATTGCCCCCCCCCAACCCCACCTTGAGTCATTGCATCTCTCCAACATCATTCTTTAGGCATTTGCCTTTACAACCTACGCTAGGTCTGGCTCTGTTAAAGACAATTCCATGTTTTGTATTAGCAACTTTAACCTAAAAACCATGTATGTCTCCAGAGGTTGCATGGACAAGTATATCCGCTCCTTGTTGCTTCTTTTTTTGCCTTGTACAAACCTTTAGGTGGTATGTATACTATTGCTATGTATATCATTGCTGTATAAACTGAACTTTTATTAACACAATTGTATATTGCCAAATTGTTTTAAACAGTAAAAGCCTGTTTTTGATACCACCTAAGTCTATTTATTGATTATCTTAGTTAGCCAATAAAGGTATCACCTTTATACCACTTTTGTTATTTTTTATTTCAAAAGGGTTGCCCTGTAACAAATGTATAAATATATACTAATCCAGACACTAACAGACCCCATGTTTTCTAATGAAAACATGGGGTCTCCTCTTCTTCAGGGCAACTTTGGGAGACTTTGGAAAATGAAGCGCTGCAAGTGCCATCCTGCTGGCGATTTTTCATTCTAGCCAGTGGAAAGGCAGGGGAAGGTAGTTCATAGAGATTGTCGCCCCGAAGAAGAGGAGATTTGTTGGCGGGGCAACTAATCTCCCCGAATCAGAGGCTGTCCAGGCGCCCTAGGCAAGCCGGGCAGTAGCGGCGCCTGTGCAAATCTGCGCATGCGCGAATCTGCGCAAAATGGAGTTTTCGCGCATGCGCAGAATCGAAGAAGAAGCAATAACAACCAGATAGTCTGGAACCGGACTTGGGGTAGGCGACAAAGGAGGTAGGTGCCTGGCGCCCCCCTAGCTTTGCGCCCTAGGCACGTGCCTACTCTGCCTACCCCTAGTTCCGGCCCTGCCCCGAATCTGCCCGTGTGCCCTTACCCTTATAATACACAAGAGCCTTGAATATCCTATGATTCACTGAAACTTATGTGTATTGTAAAAAAATAAATCTACCTCTGTTGTAAAATATAAGGTTGTTATAAGTCACCAGGGAGGCCTTTAGCCTTGCGCTTTTATATGGTCACGCGTCTCCTTGGTGATTCATTATCTAAGAATATTCTTCTAATCTCTATACCAGTAATGTTACAAGGGGACATCAGGTGAAGATAAAAGAGCTAGAAACTAGGGTCTTGGCATTTGAAAGAAACAGACAAGTCCTTCGAGGCACCTAAAGGCTGTTTTTGCTCTTTGGAAATATATTGGATCCTTGTGAATGGGTTGCCTAAGGAGACCTCACTAAATTGCTGTCTGTTACTAACTGGTTACATGACAAATAGAATGTATGAAGGAGTGTTTAGCTATTCCTAACCAGCAGTGACACTTTATTTTTAATTACAAAGTACTGCAGCTCCCTTAGTCCCATAGATCATCCCTGTTGTCAAAAAGTATTCCCCTGTCTTAATGGGAAAAAAGACCTTGTGGATGTATGAATTATTCAGTAGCACTCTACAATATCTAAGGGAAAGAATCACTGGAAAACAGGGGTTTTCAATACACATATGTCTCCAGAGATGCCTGAGGCACCAGTGCAGATGCTGAAGGATGCAGATAGCTAGGATGCTGTATAAAGGGTCTGTGTAGGCCTAACATTGAAATAAGCAGATTTGTTGAAACTCACACTGCAATATATTTATATGTATTTATTAAAGTGGTCACTTCCTCCAACTGCCCTACATACCTTCTGCAAAGGGTTAAATCTGATTATCCTGTCTTTGTTTAAGCTATAGAACATCTAGGGGCCGATTCACTAACTTCGAGTGAAGGTTTCAAAGTAAAAAAACTTCGAATTTCGAAGTGTTTTTTGGGCTACTTCGACCTTCGACTACGACTTCGAAACGAAGGATTCAAACTAAAAATTGTTCGACTATTCGACTATTCGATAGTCGAAGTACTGTCTCTTTAAGAAAAAACTTCGACCCCCTAGTTCGCCATCTAAAAGCTACCGAACTCAATGTTAGCCTATGTGGAAGGTCCCCATAGGCTTTCCTAAGTTTTTTTGGTCTAAGGATATTCCTTCGATCGTTGGATTTAAATCCTTCGAATCATTTGATTCGAAGGATTTTACCGTTCGATCGAAGGAATAATCCATCGATCGTTCGTTCGCACTATTTGCGCTAAAATCCTTCGACTTCGATATTCGAAGTCGAAGGATTTTCATTCCCAGTCGAATATCGAGGGTTAATTAACCCTCGATATTCGACCCTTTGTGAATCGGCCCCTTAATATATATATATATATATATATATATATATATATATATATACACAAAACTGGAGCACTCGTTATATAACAACAACTGCCTGGGTGCAGAATTCAAAAAATTATGTAAACCAAAATGCTGTACAAAAAACGCACAACCAGGTCTTTGCAAAGGTGTCCAAAAAACCAAAAATTTTTATTTCGACGTTTCGGCTTCTCCACTGAAGCCTTTCTCAAGAGGTGTGCACAGTGCAAATAACAGTCCTTATTTGCACTGTGCACACCTCTTGAGAAAGGCTTCAGTGGAGAAGCCGAAACGTCGAAATATATATATATATATATATATATATATACAGTATATTACATAAAACATATACAGTATAGATATATATTTCTATATGTATATATTAATATATAGCTAGCTTCCAATGTGATATTCTTTTTAGTAAGAGATCCTATATACAAAATATGTCTTGCAGATATACAAATACCTGTTATCCAGAATGAGCAAAAACTTGGGTTTTCCATATTAGGGGTCTTTCCATAATTTTGATCTCCATACCTACTTAAAGGATTTTTTCACCTTTTAATTAATTTTAATCTTCACAAGTACCATCTCATCCTAGTTTTTGGAGAGGCACAGCACCTTCTTTACCATAATGGGGATTGACCTTTGGGTGCCTATATGCTAAATTAAGAAAAACAATCCCAGCATTTCTGCAAAAAATCTAGAGATTTTTATAGAATTTTTTTTAATAAAGCTGTAGGGTAATGGCATACGGGGAGATTTGTTACCCCAGAAATGTATTACTTCAAGGAAGGGGACCATATTGCTTCAGTGCTCCACCCCCCCCCCCCAAATTTGAATCGCCTTGCCCTGTCAGGAGAACTGCACCTTTGCACCATTTTCTCTTACTGATGCAGCACTTGATGTTATCAAACTTCATTTTGTTGCAGATCACATGATATAAATCAGTTAAGGTTGCTACTGGTTTAATTTGACATTTTTATACTTCTGTTTATGATAAGTGTTTATCAGCTTGGGAAACTCAATCGAGCAACAGTAAATCGAATCTTCCTGTCCTTCAGCTCCTGTAGATTAAGTGACAGCTATGTTCCCTCTATGATAACATTCTCCTAATTACACAGCATTCAATTACACAATGGAACTTACAAGACTTATTGGTCATTTTGATTTCCCGTGAGAGACCTTCCTCTGATATGTCCCTGAGAAATAGGCTATTATATGATGGGAACAATGTTGTTAACCCAAAGGGATACTGTGTGCATTATGAACAATCAATAAAGAGCTGGTTGCTGGTTGATAGAACAACACATACACAAATATACAGTATATATATATACACATACACAGCATGGCTTAACATCAAGGGCCTGGGTGCCCCTGCTAAATTTATTTGGGCCCCAATGCGCATGAAACAGTGGGGCTCCCTTTATAGTCTTATCGGGGGTTTACCCCCATTTAAGCAAAACAGACTGAAATCATCCTGGTGCCTTGATGAGGAACTTCCTATTTTGACCTATTAACATTAAGAGGCAGCATTCAGACCAATGGGGAGGTTAGTATCATCAGGGCTAGCTAGAGGATAGTAGTGGCAAGTAAGTTCACTCTAGAAGTAAAAGTTAGAGAGGGCTAGCGATAATGGATAGCCTGTCGTCCCAATGAGGATTGACTAGGTGTGGGATAGAGCCTCTGGAGGCAATAGGCTGCCAGTGTTAGGGATCTTAGCGTGTAGGTGTATAATGCTTGGGCACTGTACACGCAGTCATGGCAGAGAAAGGGGGGAAGAAGGACCTCCATGGAACAGCTAATGGCACAGTTTGTGTGAGAGATGTACCGAGAGAAGGAGGGAGAGGAATTGCAATAATAATTGTATTGTTCAAATATCATCCTTTGTTGGCAACCAGAGCCCCGGTCTTAAGTCTGCTTCCCTGCAGGAGGTTGCCCATTAATAAAGTGTGTTTGAGTTAATTGCACGTGTTTGAAGATGCAAGTCAGCAATGGCCTTGTATTTGTTACAACAATGGGTACCCACCAGCCATAGGTAACACCTTTACAAACTGACTTAGCACACATGGGTGATTGGGCACCCAAGAAATCCACAAAGTCCACATAAATATAGTTAAAGGTGTTTTTATTTAAGAAACCATCTCTGGTTTGGTAATTAATTATAGGCCATAGATTACTGTGAGAAACTTGCACACAGAGATAGGGAAGATTTTAGGAAGGGAAAAGAGTTTGGCCAGCAGAAGCTGCCCCACAAACCCTTGAAAAAGAGCACCCAAATATCTTAATTAAGGATAAAGTCAATTTTACTACTTATTTTACCGGTACTTGTGCTGTTTTACCCCATTACCTGTACCATTGTGGGCTTTAATTTCTCCTTTACCATCCACACATATGCAGAATGTAACTTGAATCCTTCTTACTCTCTCTTTGCAAGAATTACCCCCTATTAAATTCAAGACAGAATCCATAGATTGCCAATCCAGGCCTGCCCATCTCCATAAGCAACACAGTGAAAGGCTTTGTTTTGAATAAAGTGACTCAATAGTGGTCATTAGATCTCCAATGAAATATTAAATGCTGATTCACTTTTCCCTTTGCATCTTTAAAGGCAGTACTGGTAGGTTTAGCCTTTGCCCAAGCAATGATTGTCTCTTTGACTGGCCACTCACAAGCTTCCTCATCACCTGCTCCCTAAGGACTCCTAATGTGTTATAACACCATTAGGAGAAATGGAACACACTTTGCACAACCTATCGCAAAAGTTGATGGCTGGCCAATCAAGTTTTGCAGTAAGCAAAATTCAGTGGGGAAATCGGAGGGTATAGTGAAAAATATTCCATGTGAATACTCACCTACTACCCATTCTGGTTCCTCAGATCATCATTAAAAAGAATATACAGTGTTGGAACTATAAACAGCTCATATTTTAAACCAATTCAGTATTCCCTGTTTTCACTGTCCCCATGAAGGCTACCTAAACCTGGCCTCTTTTGTGGTAAATAAACAAATGCTTGAGATAGCATAGCCAATATAAGACAAAATCCAGGGATCCAGGCTAACTTACATTTATATGATTCCAAACATTCCAAAAAAGAAGCCTGGAATTATTAGGGGGCGTATATGTATCAGCAAATGCTTTTTTTTTTTTTTTTATACAACAGATAAAATATGGCAAACACAGTGAAATATGAATCAGTATTCCTTCATCTTTCTTAAAATCTATTAGAATAGACTTTTCTTTATGTTTCCTTATCTGGGTACCAACCAGCCAGTAATTGGTTTAGATACATTCATATGGAAACCCATTATCTATGAAGATTTTTTTTAAGTTAAAATATTTTTAGTAGCCTTAAGATAAGGCGTTTTATATTTTTTAATAAAGCAAATCTTGAAATCCCGGGCCCCAAGCATTTTTAAGATAATGGTTCCTAAACCTGTTTTTATGTTAGGTTGACATATCCCAACATAGAGTCCCAGAGGTTTGGTATCTCTATGCCAAGTACAAGTGTAACTTAAATATCCTGTATCTCAAATCAGATACTATACATGAGAGTGCTGTGCAAGCATATTCATTGTGCTGACCACAGTAGAGCTCAAAGCACAGGAGGACTCTCTCAGGTTAGTGGGAATCAAAGGGAGAAGGTACAAAGGAGAGTATGGGATAGAAATACACACAAGACACACATAATACAAAAAGGTATCCAGGTCAAAATAACTTTTTTCCAGCAGCTACTTAAACCACCCTAGAAGCTTTTCAGTGCAGTACACTGGGACTGTGGCTCAGCAATTGCTAAAAGGGTGGCACTAACATAAAAGTCTATCCCTCATATATATAATAAAAGGTACAAAGTTTGCCTAGGAGCAGTAACCCATAGCAACTAATAAGAGTTTTACTTATATACAAGTGGCCAGGAAACTCTACCTGCTGATTGGTTGCTATAGGTGATAAGAAATGTAGCAAACTTTTGATAACTGCTAACGTATTTCACAGAGGTGAATGTATAAGTACTTAATGACAACAGATATATTGACCAACAGTGATATTAATTAATAAGTGCCCTGCCTGCAAGGGTCTACACTATAAAACAAGGTTACAAAATGGCTTCTAACGATGACCCCTGATAAAAATATTTTAATAGAGAAAAAAGTACAAAAATAGGATAAGGTAGGTATCTTTTTCAGAGAAGGTAGTAACCCTGTCCTAAAGGGAGTAGGCACAAGAGATACACAAGTGTAAAAGTATGATGGAAACACCACTGAGTTAAAATAAAATAATAGCCCTGAACAAAATTAGGATAACGTAGATCAGTGGACCCCAACCTTCCTTACCCTTGAACCACAGTCAAATGTAAAAGAAGTTGGAGAGCATGCAAAAAGTTCCCTGGGTGCCAAATGAGGGCTGTGATTGGTTATTGGAAGCCCCTATGTGGACTGGCAGCCTTCAGGAGACAGTACACCTGGTTTTTATGCAACCAAAACTTGCCTCCAAGCCAGGAATTCTAAAATAAGCACCTGCTTTGAGACCACTGGGAGCAACTGTGCTGTATTATCCATTGGGGAGGAGGCATACGGATTTAAGGGTAGGTCTTAAAGGAACAGTTCAAAGTAAAAATAAAAACTGTGTAAATAGATAGGTTGTGCAAAATAAAAAACATTTCTAATATATTTAGTTAGTCACAAATGTAATCTATAATGGCTGGAGTGAGGGGATATCTAACAAAATAGAACAGAACACTACTCCCTGGTTTTAGCTCTCTAACTCTGAGTTAGTCAGCGACTTGAAGGGCGGTCACATTATGACCCATGTGCCCCCTATCAAGTCACTGATTGGTTGATGCCTGGTAACCAATCAGTGGAAAGCAAGAGAGTGGAAAGAAGGAAGTGCTCTGGCTGTTATGTTAGACATCCAGTCACTCCAGCCTTTATACATTACATTTTTGGCTAATTAACTATATTTTTTTGTACAGCCTATCAATTTACCCAGTTTTTTATACTGAACTGTTTCTTTAATATGACTTAACTTATTTCACAAATGAGTGATTGGTAGCACCAATCATTTGATCTTTTGGTGTGCTACCACCATTAATGTGTACACGGTCTTGTGGTAACATGGGTGTGGTTTAAAGTGGGTGTGGTTTAAAAACAGGGAGTGGTCAACACTGGCTTCCATTATTGGCCCTCCACCATGTAGGCCAGAAAAATTCCGTCCCTCTGTACCACAGAAGTTGGACAGCACTGATCTAGAAGATGAGTGAGGGCTGTTGTGTTCCTAAACTTTTGAAGTTGGTAGGAGGAATGAAGATCGAAGTGTCTAGGCTTGGCTGAAAACTAGGGGAATACGTATCTGAGGTTGTGAATTCCATAAGTGAAAACTTGCTTTGGTTAAGCCCTGTAATTGTAAGGGTGCATGTGAGAAGGCCTGGGCCTTGGTGGCCTCTCCTCAAATCCGGGCCTGGTAGCCCCTATATGGACTGGCAGCCTACAGGAGGCTCTGTTTGCCATTACATCTGTTTTTTTATGCAACCAAAACTTGCCTGGAATTCAAAAGTAAGCACCTACTATGAGGCCACTAAGAGCAAAATCCAATGGGTTGGTGAGCAACATAATGCTCACGAGTCACTGGTTGGGGATCACTGATCTAGGGATACTCAAGATGTAAGATTAGGGGTGGTTAAAGGAAGGTTTAGACCTTTTTATAGATCCTCTATCTATCTATTATTACCATGCATAGTAATAACAATGTAAAACACCTTTCAAAAACACAACCTACAGTACTGATGTCACCAAGCCACAGGATTGGGCCTTGCCAAAATAAAAGCTCATGAAATCCCATTTTGAATTCCACATGAGTTTCAAATACCAGCCCTTATATCTGACATTCTGACTTGCCATTGTCTATATTAAAGAAACATGCAGTTGCTCACAAGATATTTCTGTTGAAAGTTCATTTTATTCTTCTGTTCACTGTAGACGCAGTTCCCACTTCCCAGTGTAAAGCACTTTTAATTTTTAATTAAATTAATGTATTTAAAAAAAGGTTTCTGTCTTTGCATACTGAGAAATTGTAGCCATCCAGTTGCGGGGTTTATAATACAACAGAACAACATGCCAAAAGCAACAGAACAATAAATATACTTTGGCACACATACAGTAAATGGCACTAGAGAAAACATGAAACGCCCACACGCAACACATTACTAAAAATGAGATCAAGAACTTACAGTGTTCAGTAGGGGATTATTCCTGCCATATAAAACCCCAAGTGCAAAGACAATTTTTGGCATTTGAAAGTTGCTGAGATTTGCATTAAAACCCATCTTGTTCCATGATCTCTCCATGCCTATTCTGTCTCATTGTGTGGTTAGAGAAGAGTCGCTGAAAATCTAGAACTCTTCAGAACATACTTTCTGTTGGGTTGTTATCAGTGGTAGGGTCATAACAACATTACCAAAACAAAGAGTAACCTAAGCAATGCTCATTCTATGTACAAGAAACAATAAAACTTGCCCAAGTCAACAAGTTATACATATGATAAAGAATGATATGCTTTCATGTCAAGAGACTCTTCCAAAAAACAGACCATCAATGGATAAAAAAAAAAGTTATACAATAGACCCATTTAATAATGAGTGGATATAGGGCATTGTGTGGCTGTGATCTATCTTTAATATCCTGGTTATATCTGTATCAGGCAGAATATTCCTTAATGTCCTACATAACAAATGCAGATTTTTTCCATGGATGTGGAGATCTAGAAGTGATCGGAGGGCATCAGAAATAAGGTTCATTATGCTGGGACCCATACCATGCATTCGTGATCTAATATGAGCAGGTCTCCACACAATCACATCAGGGTTTTCCATAGAAATCAGAGACAGAAAATGGCAGCGTAGCTATGAATTAAGCAGCACGGTTCTCTGTAAACACAGTGCTCTTGGTAGGCATAGAATACCTGGGGGTAAAGCTATGGCTGAGAACACAAAGGATGTTAATCCTGCTCAAGGGATTTAAGGACGAAGAATTGCTTGGGTCTGTTTTTCTTGAAAAATCCTTTGTTTTCTTACCCATCATTAAAAAATTCATGATACTAAAAAAAGATGTTGTGCTGGGAAAAGGGCAGGCACGGCAGTTACGTTATAAAGTCTCTCCATTCTTTGAATGGGAAGTCTGCAAGGCACAAGAGTAGGCTGCGATAATTCGGGGCCAGACCCATTGTCAAGGTGACCACACAAGGATCCTTTTCAATGGACATAGCTGACCCTGCTGAGCCTGAGCTTTAGTTCAGAGAAAAAAAAATCCAGCCAACCAGCTTCATCTCAAGAGAATGCCAAAAGAAACATCAGGACGACGTTAATGAAGATGAGAAAGAGCAAAATGACAAAGACCACCACACGCTGGGTTTCAGGGTTCATGTTACACCGGAGGATGGCATGAAGAACATTCCATTTTTGTTTGGCTTGCTCCGATCTCCTCGCCATGTCTTGGCAAAAACTGCAGCTGTCAGACAGCAAACACCCTCTTTCTCCCTATGCCTCTCAGAGATTTCTTGCAACAATAGATCTATGGGGCAGCTGTCAGAGGAATTAATCTGTTCAGCAGAGCTTCTTCCAGACACTGTACATGTGCCCTGCTCCTCTGCTTTTCTGCTCTGTCCACCATTTCATTCCTGAGCTTTAAATATATATACCTCTGCAGCAAATGAGTCTGCAATCCCATTGAATGAAAAGAGCCCGGTGCTTCCCAGCTGGAGCAGGATGATGAAGGTATTTAATTCCTCATCCAAGAAGAACCTCGCATTCTCCAACAGCACTTGCTAAAGGGAGTTATTAGCTTCTACACTGGCCAATCAGCTGTTCGCTGAATATAGCAGGGCTGTCGCTTTCAAGGGTTTGATTTTCATATACAAGCCTGCTTTGCATAAATGCAGATCTTGTAACAAATGCAAACAAGCCAAATCCCCCAAACAAATACACATGGATCATAGGGTAAAATGAAGATCCCTACATTTTTTAATTTTTTTTTAAAAGGGACCACACACCGTCTTCCGCAATGGATAATCCCTAGTGCATGTAGTCCTGCAATATGGTATCTAGGATACTAGCACGGTTATAGAGGCATGGGGGGGGGAGCAAGTGGAGAACAACAGAAAAAAGAATTTGATCCATCATCAGTGCTTTTATGACTTATGAAGGAATTATATTTCCAAATTAATACTCATAGCATCACAAACCCTAAAATTTAACCAGAAATATTTAATTCTATAACATCGTACTGCGTGTTTACATATTTCATATAGATTTATCTTTTACAAAACAAACAAATTCAATTCCAGTGTTTGTCATAGGAAACCATGTACAGTCACTGAATGTAACCAGAATGAATTCATTATGGCTGTTTAACAACTCCCAACGGCTGGAGGGATGTAAGTTGGACATACTGAAAGTATCAAAGATATTTGAGTTGATATACAATCTAGTTGTTATCTATTATGAGCAGGGCGGGTGCAAAGTCCAAAAAACTGATAAAATCCGCCATGTTTTGCACTTTGTGTGAACTGCACTGTGACAAATTGCCAAAGGTGTTTGAGTTCCAAATTGGGGTACAGACATCTGTAGTAGTGTTTTGTTAACTTTTTAATTTATG
Organism: Xenopus laevis; assembly: GCF_017654675.1. Taxonomy (NCBI): domain Eukaryota; kingdom Metazoa; phylum Chordata; class Amphibia; order Anura; family Pipidae; genus Xenopus; species Xenopus laevis. The sequence continues at coordinate 136,372,823 of NC_054379.1, forward strand.
GGGGGCTTTCTCGCTACCTTCACGTCAGATCCATCTTCTTTGTTCTCAACATGACAGCCCCCTGCTCTCTTTCTTTTTCTCCCGTTATTAGAGATGGTGAATAGAATGTGGGTATAATTATGCAAAGAAATGAGCCAAGAAGCTCCATACTAGTGGTGAGCAGGACAGGAAAAAGTCAAGCCTCAACCAAACCTAACCTGTAAAACCTTAATCTGCACCCAACCCTAACCTGCATATTCTTAATCTACACCATCCCTAATCTACAAAACCTTAACCTGCACCTGACCCTAACCCGCAAAACCTTAACCAGCACCCAACCCTAACCCACAAAACCTTAACCCACAAAACCTTAACCTGCAGCAGACCCTAACCCGCAAATCCTTAACCTGCACCAGACCCTAACCTGCAAAACCTTAACCTGCACCCAAACCTAACCCGCAAAACCTTAACCTGCACCCAAACCTAACCCGCAAAACCTTATCCTGCACCTGACCCTAACCTGCAAAATGTTGCCATTTTAGGACTTGCATCCAACCCATACCCAAGTCTTCTTGCTCTGTACTCTACTTCTGTGCGTGTTTCTGATTCCAAGACAGGAAATCTGAGGACGAAGTGAAAGAATGTACTTTCCCAGTTAACCCGCACACAACTGTAACCAAAAATGATTGGCTAAATTTCAACTCGAACGTGCCCAACCAATAGTCAACCTGCCGGTCTGTGTGGGTTTCAGGTCAACCCGTACAACCCAGGCCTAGCTGCACCCATAAAATGCTCCTATAATGCTGCATGCATCTGCTCTGCAAAAAGCACAAAACATTAATGTTGGCAGTGCATTGAAATTCCAATATATTGGCAAAGTGCTTGGTACTTAAATAGCTCTGTGTCTCTAACAAGGTATCCCTGCATAATCAAACCATGACATATGGAACAACTGCATACAAAAGAAATTTCCCCCGGACCAGACCCAGAATAAATGGCTTAAGGTTAGTTATCGCTCTGTAGCTAAGCTAGTGACTAAATGAACAATGTCCCGTTGCATTTTGTGGGGATGCACGGGATCCAGGATCTGGAATTTGGGTGAACCCTAGCCAATTTTGCAGAATTGGATTTCAGTTGAATGCTAACTGTTCAGTAGATGTATCCAGAGCATTATAATTGGGTGACTGTAAAGCTCTCGACAACTGAACGCATAGTAAATCTGTCAAACGCTGTGTATTGCTGCATATAGTAATAATCATGTATATATGCTGCTCTAATTTCCCTTGCCAACATTTAACTATTCAATGTCTGACTCAAATACAACTGTCTATATACAGTAGGCCTGGCATTATCACCCTTATTGGCTAACCTTCATACCCATCATCTGAGGGATCGTTTTTGAGCTCAAGTGCAAGAAACAGGTGCAATGAGGCCAGTTTTTGCATTGTGCACACTACCTACCTGCCTTGCAGAATTGATGCAAATCTCTGCACTCTGTTTTGGATTACAGAGACCTTTGGCCACAAAAAATATAGCGCTGACTGGGTCTGTGAGCATTATATTCATGAGTAGCGGGTGTGGGAGACATGTAGGCGTCCCCTCTCCCAGCCCCTACCTTGCACATTATTCAGATATGCAGTTTAGGGAGAAACAGAGGACGTAGGTCACAGCAAGGCCCTGTTCTTATCGCCTGTGGATTCTATTTTCATTTTTTCAAGTGATTTCAATTTGTTTTCCTGTGTAGTCTGATTCATTGTTGGATCACAGTGAGTACACTATTGATTTTCAACATCATGGGCTAGATTATATAACTGTCCCCTGTTGCTCTCTTGCCTTCACTGCACCCAAGGATGAACTCCTGCATGATACTGCACCTCCTCTTCTGGTTTCATCTGTCATACAACCTACAATCCTTCTCCCTGGGGAATTTGGAAATTGGCTCAACTGTCCCTGAGCATAGCCGTCCAGTTTAGCAATATGAAATGAGATATATAGAAAGCTCCTGTGTAACTAGCAGATACAATAAAACACACATCAGAGCCAATGTACCAATCAAGTCCAGGCTATTGTTTATATCGGTTTTCATTACTCTGCTTTAGCAAATGGCTCATCTCTGTCCCAACATGCAGTCCAGAGAAGCCATGCAGTGCTGCAGCTCACCAGGAGGTGGCACACTAAGCATCAGTATAGAAAAAGCTTTGCCTGTGGAGGCTGTAGAAAAGAAAGCATGATGTACTTGTTTTATCTCTGCAGATGCAATTTGTTTTCTGTTAGGCGGAATTTACTGTGTGAGGCGCAAGCAGTTTAGGCAAATTGTCCAAAGGAGCTGACACAGTATTCCAATGTGTGTGCTTAGCAATTCCCTGCTCCAGCAGTCACCAAGTCTAACAAAGTGTCTCATTACAGTGTAATGGCAAACACAGTAGCAGAATTAGAGTTTAATCTTGGGAAATTGTTTTTACAACTCAAAGCTTCCTGCGCCACTTGCTACCACCCCCCCCCACGATCAAGATAAAATATGTATATAAGCGTTCCAGAGAAAAGTGTTGGACAAAAGACTGACATACAGTGTTAAAGTGTTGGTGGAAAGAGTGGAGAGAGTGTCAGGGAGAGAGTGCCAAAGGAGACAGTGTTGAGGGAAAGAGAGTGCCAGAGGAGACAGAGTTGGAGGATAGCATTTCGGAGGAGAGCGTGTCAGAGGAGAGAGGAGGGGGGAGGAGAGCGTATAGGAGAAATTACCAGAGAGAGTATTGGAAAAGAGAGTGCTGTGAAGAGTGTTGCCGGAGAAAATTCCAGAGGAGAGAGTACCAGAGAAGCGAGTGTCAAAGCAAAGTGAGTGCCAGGGACAGAGTTGGTGGATAGAGTTTCAGAGGAGAGAGTGTCAGAGAAGAAAGTGCCAGAGGAGAGAGTATCAGAGGAAAAAGTGTCAGAGGAGAGAGTGTCAAATGAGAGAGTGCCAAGGAGAGTGTTGCAGGAGAAAATTCCAGAGGAGAGAATGCAGGAGGGGAGAGTGTCAGAGAAAAGAGTGTTGGAGGAGAGAGTGTCAGAGGCAGGTCCAAACTGAGAATTAAAATAGGCCCTGGCATTTCAGGTACACAGAGGTCCAATCAGCCCACACAGAGGCCCAAACAGCCCCCGCCAGCCCACTAAATACTGACTTTTTATGGCACCTTATAGCAGCCCCTCTGGCATTTGCCAGAACCCACAGATTGCCAGTCCGGGCCTGGTCAGAGGAAAAAGTGTCAGAGGAGAGAGTGTCAAATGAGAGAGTGCCAAGGAGAGTGTTGCCAGAGAAAATTCAAGAGGAAAGAATGCAGGAGGGGAGAGTGTTAGTGGAGAGAGTGTTGGGGAGTAGAGCCAGAGGAGGTAGTGTAAGAGAAGAAAGTACCAGAGAGTGTTTTAGAGAAAAGTGTTGAAGGAGAGAATGCCATAGGAAAGATTGTGTCGGAGGAGACAGTGCCAGAAGAAAGAGTGTTGGGGAGAGAGTGCTGGCCCAACAAAATGCACTCATGCAAGAAAAAGTGTTAGAGATATAGCACACAATGTGTTGATCACTGTGACTAGATAGTGACAATAAATGCCCCAGGTATTACCTAGAATTGTTAGTTTTAGGCACACCCACAGGCAGCTGTCCAATACTTCCATAGAATGTTAGAGATTGAGACACTGAGACATTGTTATGATCCACCCATGTGTCACTAAAAGCACTCAGTAATTGCACGTAGCTGATATAAAGGCAATAAAGTCATGTGTACTCTTTTTTCACTTTAAATCAGCTAAACCCAGGTTCATCATGGAAAATAGTTTACCTCATTTATTGCCAGCTGCTCGCCCCCTCCAACAAAGCGGTGACCAGACACGTGTAGTTCTTCATAAAAGTCCTCATCACTCCCAAAGTCATCAAGCAGAGAAGGTCTGTTCGTCGATCCATCATTGAATACTGCAAATTTTAGAGAAACAACATGGTTAACAAAAACGTGGTTATATGTGCATGTAATTGCTATTGAAAACAGCATCTGTTTGCAGCTTTATATTCCCTGCACTGCTCATCCTGACTACCTGCACTGCTAAAACACTGCAGTTTTATTAAGCACTCCAAGACTACATTTCCCACAGTGCTCTGCGATTAACAGACTGTGGGGGAACTGTTGGCTGGAGGAGAACGGACTTCCTTGTTTCAGTGTAGATGGAATTAAGAGCAGATACCACTAACAACAGAATTTTTTTAAATTAATATACTATTTAATGGAAAACTAATTAGAATTTCAGTTTCTTTCATTTGCCAAAATTATACTTTTGATGATTTGGCTGGAGTTTCCGGTTTGCTCCAAGTTTGTACAATCTTGTTGAATGTACATATATGTATAGTAGAACTCTGCTTTTAGGTTTTCCCAGGGACCACGAAAAATCAACGTAAATTCCAAAAAAAAAAAATAAAATGCTGGAAAAAAACGAAGGTGTTTCTAGGAAAAAATTATTTCCGGGTTGTAATAGCGAAGTTTTACTGTATATATATTTCATAGTGCATCAGTGTCAAGAATAATGTAGTACAGGTATAAATAATAATAATAATAATAATAATAAAACAGTACTTTGTACTTGATCCAAACTAAGATATAATTAATCCTTATTGGAAACAAAACCAGCCTATTGGATGTATTTAATGATTTTCTAGTAGACTTAATGTACGGAGAACTAAATTATGAAAAGATCTGTTATCTAGGTCCTGAGCATTCTGGATAACAGATCTCATACCTGTATACTGTTTATTAATCCATCTGTATAATTTAAAGGGGAGGCTCACCTTTAAGTTAACTTTTAGTATGTTATAGAATGGCCATTGCGGAGAGCGCAATTGTGCTCTCCGCAATAGTGTTCCTGCCTCCCCCCGACAGGTAAGCCGGTGACGGGGGGCGGCATTGCAGGAGCCGCCTCAGGCGGCTCCTTAGTCACAACGGCACTGAGAATGGCTACTTTTTTTTTATAGTTTTTGAAGTATTTGCCTTCTTCTTCTAACTCTTTCCAGCTGTCAAATTGAGGGTCACTGTCTCCATCGAAAAACAAATGCTCTGTAAGGCTACAAATGCAAAGTTATGGCTTTTTATTACTTATATTTCTATTCAGGCCTCTCCTATTCATATTCCAGTCTCTCATTCAAATCAATGCATGGTTATTAAGGTACTTTGGACCCTAGCAACCAGATTGCTTTAATTGCAAACTGGAGAGCTGCTGAATAAAAAGCTAAATAACTCAAATAACACAAATAATAAAAAAATGAAAACCAATTGCAAATTGTCTCAGAATATCACTCTCTACATCATACTAAAAGTTAATTGAAAGGTGAACAACCCCTTTTATGCATCGTGACTGTGTTGATATAGAGATGAACTCAGGCTTATTTTTGTGACACTGAAAAAGTAAGATCAAAGATCTCACACAGGATCAGTGTGACACAAAATTAAATGTTTAACAATGAAAGAGGCAGATTCACTAAAGGGCGAAGTGGCTAACACTAGCGACTTTTCACAAGAAATCCAATCCGCTAGGCACAAACGAATGCTAGCGCATCTTCGCTTTGAAATGCTCGCACTGCCGAAGTAACCCTAGCGAAAAGTCGCCAGCATTCAGTGACCAGGAAGCAACTTCGCATATTAGTGAATTAGCGTAGTGGTAGCGAATTTGCGCCTGGCGAAGTGGTGCGAGGTGTGTGAATCGGTCGCTCGTGAAAATTAGTTAGTGAATCTGCCCCATAGACTTTTGGGTACGTAAGACAATGTCTTCATCAGATGGAAACTCAGATCAGCAGTGGTGTGACTAGATGGGGACAGGTACAGGGGACCTGGCAAGGACCCATTACCTTCTTTCAACAAACAGCAAAGCTGACCTGCAAGTGCTTGAGCCCAGGGTCCACCCAGGGTACTATCTACAAGAACTTAGTATGTTCTTCCATTGCTTTTGAGGGTTTCCTCCAAAAACATACAGGCAGGTTAATTAATAAAACTGACCATAGCATGTGTGAAGAGGATAGGGACCTTAGACTGTAAGCTACACTGGGGCAGGGACTGATGGGAATGATTTAACTTGCCTGTAAAGCTCTGCAGCAATGTGCAGCCCTGTATAAAGTCATGCTAAAAAGATGATTTATGCACAAAATACAGAAGCTCCTGTTTATTGCAGTATCTGTACTCGATTTTCAGAGGGTTTCTGTATATATATGTATCTAATGAGAGTGAATCACTGCACTACAGGGATTAGTATTCCCACAGCTATGACTTCATGTTCTAGTGAGATCCCAGCAGAGTAACAATAAACCCATACTGAAGGCTCAGCTATATGAATTGTGTATGGCTTTATTTCCCTGACTAATTCCTTCATTCTCTCCCTCACAGAAAATCTATTATCTTAACTAGGAACTGGCCATGTTCTTTCAATGCTCGGCTATTCTTCATTTTATTCAGTAAATGTAATTGCTACCGAAAGCAGTAGATGTCTGTCCCTTTCTGAGCAGTTGGTTCTGTCTCTTGAAACAATGTAGCAGAGGTCAGGTCAGCCTTAAAAGCTTCTGCTACATTGCTTCAGGAGTCAGACAGATCCTACTTTAAATCGCAATCCCATTTACAAATAACTTTTAAAACAGCCATTGAAAATGTGTAAATAATGTCAATCGGAAACCTGCTTACAATAACAAAAATAATGTTGGGGGGGTTCAAATCCATTTTAATTTCTTTTTTTTTTTTTATAACTTTTATTTTTATTTTAAAAATTTCAAACCAGGCAACAGCAAAGGATGAAAGTCATGAAAAAGTAAGGTTTTGCCCCTTTATATTCATGAACCACTGGGATCATCTGAACAATAAGCCATTTGAATCAGTAGCCTGAATATATATGTAGAGTACCCCTGATAACTTCTGAAGCCCTTCTGGATTTATGTAGTAGGATTATAACAAAGTAGGGGGACTGTGGGAAGAAACATTTGTCAGGTACTGGTTTGCTTAGGCAACAATAAAATATTAGGTTGAGTAAGTAATGGCTTAAAGTAAGTAAAAAATTAATAATGAAGACCAATTGAATGGGTCATTCTATAACATACTAAAAGTTAACTTAAAGGTGAAGCTCACCTTTAAAGGGGAACTCCACATAAACATAACTTAAGCTTTTTGAAAAGTAAACATAATTTCAATCAACTTTGCAATATACATCAATTAAAAAGTATGCAGACATTTAGTGATTTGTAATGGTTTGGAACAGTTCCCTAAGCCTAGCCCCCTGCTCTCCTTTTGATCTGTCTGCTGAGCTGGCTGACTACTGTTACTTTGTATCAACAGCCACCTGTCCTCAGCCTGCATCCTCCAAACCCCACAATTCCCTGCACATGTGATTTCAATAAGGAAAGGAACATCACAGTGCAATGCATTGTGGGTTATGTAGTTCCTGCATGCTGTCTGTAAGCTGTGGAGAAGTTGTCACAATTTGTAACATCAGTGTTTAGTCCCTCCAGGATTTCAAATGATGCAGAAAGAGAAGAACTGTTGGATTTCAGCATAGAAAATGGCATTTATTCATACTTTATGAAGAAACAGGTAACTGTGATGGGTATATTGGGGGGTTTCTGTGTTATATGGGCCGTTTTATCAAATTTTGGTTTTGAAGTAGGGTTGCCGTCTGTCCGGTTTTTATCCGGAAAGACAAAACTGCCTGCCCGATTTTCCAAATTAGGTAAACAGGGCAGGATTCCCTATGATTGACACGGCGATCGGCCAATTGCCGCGTTGTAGTCCCGCCACCAACATCACTGCCCGCCCCCTCCATGTCACTGCCCCACCCCTTGACATCACGACCCCGCCCCCTGCCCAGTCCCCACCGGGCTAAAAGGTGGCAACCCTATATGGAAGCCGGAGTTCCCCTTTAAGTATAGAGTTCCTATGGCAGCTTTCTATTTCTATTACTGAGAAGCAGTTGATGTGTAATGCAGTCAGAACAACAAAACAGTATTGATTAAGCACCAAACACATATTGCAATATTGGGACCTTTTATAGCAGCTGGATACGAAATAATCACTAGTGATAAGCGTAAGCCAAATTACATCTGTTACCAAAACCTGACATTATCCAGCGACAGCAGAGTAACCGAACTACACGATTGAGACAGTCTCTCGGAGATTGTTGCCATAACAACAGTCAACTGATCGAATCCTCTAGGAATACGTGCATGGCACTGAGCTGCAACACACACAGATAAAGCGGCACCTTCAGAAAGGTTTGGGCTCTCTAACTGACATCCCACAGGTGTGACTACCTAATATCATAGCAATAACAGTAACATTTGCAATTAATAATAATAATGAATAATAATAATGAATAATTAGATTTAATAATTATAATTTATATTTTATAAAAAGCATCTGTTTTTGGTAAATCCACTTCAAGCTGCGGCACACATTGTTTCCCCAGTGTTTGAGTTGGAATGGGGTCACCCATGGTATAACTATAGGGATAGCAGTGAGAGGGGGAGCCTAAAGGGACCCTGCGACCCCACCCTGCACATGATCTATGATCCCCCTAAGGGTCTGAATATCTATATTTACACCTTGGATGGGATAAACCCCCAAAGGCAGAGTTAATAACTCCATTAGCATCAGATTCGCTTGCTGCAAGTTAATTGCAGATATAGACTCAACCAACAAAAGGAAGCTTGGAATAACTAAAACATATACCTCCATATGTAATAAAAGGCACTAAATTTGCCAAGGAGCAGTAACTAGTGATGGGCGAATAAATTTGCTTGTTGCAAATTCGCGGCAAATTTCCGGCGTCCGAAAAGTTGCTTGCGTCAAAATCACCGCACAGCAACACTATTCGGATGCCCATTGACTTTAACACAATCGTCAAAATTGACGCGATCAGACTTTACGGACGTGCGTCTAAAATTGACGCAGTCCACAATTTTCAAGTTTCATGAATTTCATGAAGTTTTCGCCATTTCACGAATTTCGCGGGAAACAGGAGAAATTCGTTCATCACTAGCAGTAACCCATAGCAACCAATAAGATGATTTCTTTTAAACAGGTGACCAGTAAATGTTTTCTGCTGATTGGTTGCTATGGTTTACTGCTCCTGGGCAAAGTTAGTGCCCTTTATTTAGGGATGCACCGAATCCACTATTTTGGATTCGGCCGAATCCCCGAATCCTTCAGCCAAAAACCGAACCGAATCCTAATTTGCATATGCAAAAAATTCTTCTTTTGTGACGAAAAGTCACGTGATTCTCTACCCGCCCCTAATTTACATATGCAAATTAAGATTCGGATTCGGTTCGGCCGGGCACAAGGATTCGGCCGAATCTGAATCCTGCTCAAAAAGGCCGAATCCCGAACCTTTATTACATAACCCCTATAGCCTGGTGGTAGTCTATGGATTCAATAGTATTCATTTGTACACTTGCATGTTGTTCTTTAAAGGGGTGGGTTGCTTGTAGTATGCTACATATTAACCAATTCTAAGCAAATTTTCAATTGGTTTTCATGATTTATTTGCCTTTTTCTTTGGACACTTTTCAGCTTTCAAATAAGGGGTCACTGACCCCATCTTAAAAAACAAATGCTCTGTAAGGCTACAAATTGTATTATTATTAATTCTCATATTTCTATTCAGACCCTTCACTAATTATATTCCAGTCTCTTAAGCACATCAATGCATGGTTGCTAGGGTAATTTGGACCCTAGCAACCCGATTGCTGAAATTGCAGACTGGAGAGCTGCTGAATACAAAAGCTCAATAACTCAAAAAAACAAACAATTAAAACCAAATGCACATTATCTCAGAATATCACTTGCCACTGTACATCATACTAAACATTAACTTAAAGTTGAACAACTCCTTTACAGCAAGAGCCATTGCTGCATTCTGCAAGTAGCCCCAAGTTTATGAGAGCATGTATGGGTGCAAGTTACTTTTGCAGAAAGCATCACAATTTTGTGTAAAAACTATCCCTTTGCACTTGTTCGTAAGTCTGTAATTAAGACTTTCTGATTTGTTTCATTTGGCAACACTTGGAACAAAGTAAAGTAGCTGTTCTTTAAATTTATGGGACTGCATAGTATAGAAATATGAGCGCCCTTACATATAGCTTCTTTAATATTGATATATTCATTTGTTCTCTTTGTCCCAATTACAATACAATTTGCATGATTACCAACTATAAGCGATCACCAAGAAGCTCCCTCTGCGAGAACTGTTTTTTTCTAAAAAAGACATCAGGATTAACTGACAATATTTAAGGCTGACCCAAAACTGTCAAAAGATGTCATACAATGAGCAGCAGCTGTGCGGTAGTTAATATGGCGCGTCTTCTTTTCTTTCTTTCCTTACACCCAATCCAAATGCCAGGAGAGTGCACAGACACAGTAATATTAATTTATATCTGCCATCAGTCTGATTTTTTTTATTATTACTGATAAATCTATGTTTTCAGTAGTTCAATAAACTGTGCATATAGGTATGGAGTAGATTTTATTTATTTTTTTCTAGTTGCTCACGTCTGATCCAGAGACTATCCAGACGTTTATCAGTGGGAAAGAGATTTGAGATGTTAGTGATGTTGGACAAAGATCTCGGTTTATGATACTCTGTGAACATTTGTCTCTTATCAAGGGTTTATGGAATATTTCTATTTTATGAAATTCTGACTGGTGGTTCTTAAACCCCATATTTAAAGATCCATACTCAAAAAAATGTAAGCAAGGAAACTCCCTTTAATGCTAATCTGTATCACGCTAGAATGTACATTCCACAGGCCACTACGTCTATGCCAGGAATGGATTTTGTAAACGAACACATTAATGTATTGCATTCCCATAAGATTCCTTCTAATGGTCGTATCACTGTGCATATTTCTCTAACAATACATTCCTTGTGCAGCATTCCACTGGGCAGAATGTTCTACTCAAGAAGCATACAATTAGATCTGGTTGCCTCATTCATACTGCTGCTTATTGCTATGGCCTTTTTGGAAGTGCAACAATCATTATGGGAATCTAAGATCTAGTTAGTTTGTTTTTTATTAAATTAATATGGGCAATATGTTCAAAGTGCCAAGACAACTCATCATTATTAAGGTAAGAGGAGTTATGGCATAAGGTTTTCTGGTAGGCCCCACCCAAGTATGGTTGCTACCTTTCTGGTTTTCTGCAACTAGAGATTGTCAAGACCGCCGGGAGCGCGAGGAGTCGCGTCCGCTCCCGGCGGCGAAGAATCCAAAATGGCGGCGCCCAGGCAACCCACGTGGGTTCCGATGCCGGCGCCGTGACGTCAGCGCGGCGCGACGGTCGCGGGCGCGCTGACGCTGGCGCAAGGGCGCCAAATTCAAACATAAAAGGACGCCTGAGGCGCCAAGATGGCGCCCGAAAATAGGATCCTGATTCCTAGTGATTCCTGGGTTTCCCTTGCTGTTTTCCCTGCTTATTCTGCCTGATTCCTTTGTGTGACCCCTTGCCTGGACCTGGACTTCGCTGATACTCTGCCTGTCATTGACCCCTGCCTGGACCTGGACTTCACTGATACTCTGCCTGTCATTGACCCCCTGCCTGGCCCTGGACTTTGTTACATTCCGTCTGCCTTTTGACCTGTGCTTGAACTTTGTTTCTCCTGCCTTACTCCTGGATACCACGACCCTGATCTTTCCTGAGGGGCTTCCTCCTAGATCCGGACTACTCCCCAGAGGGGGCTCCCGGCTCCCTGACATTATTTTCGGGCCATGGATCCTTCTGAGGAGGCCACACCTCATGTCGGACGAGCGCTCCGCAGACTGGCATCCCGCATGGAGGACTACGAAAACCAGCAGGTTCGCATTGGGCAAGCACTCGATGTCCTGCTAGCTCAAGTGCCTTCTGCGCCCTCCACTGCTCCACCTACTGGAGATCCCCCCATGGCGGCAGCCCCTACGAATGCAAGCTACCCGACAGGTGAGCCTCGCATTCCACCTCCCCCTCGTTTCAGTGGGGACCCACAAGCCTGCAGGGGATTTGCCACGCAATGCCAAATTCAATTTGAGTTCCAACCCACACAGTTTCCAAGTGAGAGTTCCAAGGTGGGGTATGTGATGTCTCGATTGGAAGGCAAGCCACTGGAGTGGGCAACGTCTCTTTGGGAGAAGAATTCCCCGCTGACTTTTGATGTTAAAGACTTTCTCCAAGCTTTTCGCATAGTCTTTGATGCTCCAGGTCGGGTTACGAACGCCCCTGCTCGTCTCTTGCAGCTCCGGCAGGGAAGCCGCAGTGTCAATGAGTATGCTATAGACTTCCGAACACTGATGGCGGAGACTTCCTGGTGTGATGACGCTTACAAGGCTGTATACTACCAAGGCCTATCCTTCCGCATCAAGGATGATCTCGTCTCCAGAGAGACTCCTGACACCCTGGAAGGACTGATCGCTCTATCCATTAAGGTGGACACTCGTCTCAGAGAACACCAGGTGGAGAGAGAGCGCAGCAGACGATTTTCTCCCATGTTGGCCCCTCGCTTTCAAAGGCCGATTCTGCAAACACCCGCTGTTCCTGTGACTCATGTGTCGACGTCTCCCCTGGAGGAACCTATGCAAGTAGGAAAGACTCGCCTCTCCGAGCAGGAAAGACTCCGAAGACGTATGGCAGGTCTCTGTTTATACTGTGGTGGGCATTCCCATTTTGCCAACGCCTGTCCTGCCAAAGCCAAGAGTTTTGTACCCCGAGGTATGTCTCAGGTTTCTCATGTAGGGGGCATCACTCGAGGTCCTCAGGAGAGGTATCAAGAAAATTCACGCAGACTTCTCCTTCCTTTACAGATTCACCTGGCAAGTAAGTCTATCTTCGAAAGGGCCTTCCTCGACTCCGGAGCGGATGGCAATTTCATGGACGCCTTCTTTGCCGAACGCATGAAGATTCCCCTGCTTCCATTGTCTTCACCCCTGCGAATTACCGCCATAGATGACAAACCCCTGGAGTTTGAATTCGTCACAAAGTTCACGGCGGAACTATCTGTACAAGTTGGGGCGCTGCATCAAGAAAAACTTTCTTTCTTCATCATTCCCTGCCCTTCTACTCCAGTTATATTGGGTCTTCCGTGGTTACGTCTGCATAACCCCACCATAGACTGGTCCACTGGGCAGATCTCTCGTTGGAGTTTATTTTGCCTGCAACATTGCCTTCCGCCAAAACCCCTCGAGAAGGTGAATGTCTCCACTGCGGAATTAAAGACTTTGCCCTCCACTTACAAGGGATTTTCCGATGTGTTTTGTAAAAAGTCTGCAGAGTTCCTTCCCCCACATCGCTCCCAGGTGAAGGAGGTACTCTCTCGTCTGAGGAAGAACTCTCTCTTCGCCAAGTTGGAGAAGTGTGTCTTCGAGGTATCCAAGATCCCCTTCCTAGGATACATTATCTCTCCAGAGGGATTTGAGATGGACCCCGTGAAAGTGTCGGCCATCCAGGAGTGGCCTCTCCCATTGAGTACCAAGGCAATCCAGAGATTCATCGGATTTGCTAATTATTATCGACAGTTCATCCGGGGGTTCTCTTCCCGCATTGCACCTATTCTGGCCCTCATCCGGAAAGGGGGTAAACCCAGTCTGTGGCCTCCATCTGCCATAGAAGCTTTTCAGTCCTTGAAAGAGGCCTTCACATCCGCTCCTGTTCTCCGACATCCCAATCCTGCACTACCCTTCTGCATCGAAGTTGATGCTTCTGAAGTCGGAGCCGGAGCTATCCTGTCTCAGAGACATTCCACTGATGGAATATTGCACCCCTGTGCGTTTTTCTCCAAGAAGTTCTCATCCGCAGAGCAGAACTATGATGTCGGGAATCGGGAACTCTTGGCAGTCAAGCTTGCCCTTGAAGAATGGCGTCACCTCCTGGAGGGCTCTGAAATTCCTGTCCAGATTTTCACAGATCACAAGAATCTGGAGTTTATACAGTCCCTCAAGAGGCTAAATCCCAGACAAGCCAGGTGGGCCCTTTTCTTTTCCCGATTTAACTTTGTTTTGACCTATCGCCCAGGTTCCAAGAATCTGAAGGCCGACGCCTTGTCTCGTAGCTTCACTCCGGTGGACCGTGACCCTGAGAGGCAGGAACTAATCATTCCACCAGTCAAGATCATTGCCTCTCTGTATCCCCAATTTGCCGACCAGATTCTGGCTGGGCAGTCCTTGGCTCCTCAAGATACTCCGATTGGCATGGCCTTCGTCCCTCCAGAACTTCGCCTGGCCATCCTGCAACAAACCCACTGCTCCAGGCAAGCTGGACATCCTGGTCCGGCCAAGACCCTTGAACTCTTGAGACGCCTAGTCTGGTGGCCTGATATCCGCAAGGATGTAAAGAACTTTGTGGCTGCTTGTAATGTCTGCGCCACTTCTAAGCCTAGCCATTCCCGCCCTAGCGGGTTGTTACAGCCTTTGCCGGTTCCCTCTCGTCCATGGACGCACCTCTCTATGGACTTTATTGTCGAACTTCCTCCCTCCGGTGGGAATACTGTGATCTGGGTTGTTATTGACCGCTTCAGCAAAATGGCCCATTTCATCCCTTTGAAGAAGTTACCCTCTGCGGTTGAATTATCCCAACTCTTTATTAAGTACATCTTCCGCCTGCATGGTTTCCCGGTGGAGATCGTCTCCGACAGAGGCACCCAGTTTACCGCCAAGTTCTGGCGTTCCCTATGTAAAGACTTGGGAATAACACTTCAATTTTCGTCTGCCTACCACCCGCAGACGAATGGGGCAGCTGAACGTGTGAACCAAGCATTAGAACAGTTCCTGAGGAACCACGTGTCTCTTTGCCAGGACGATTGGTCTGACCTCCTCCCGTGGGCGGAGTTTGCTCATAATAATGCATGTCATTCCTCCACAGGAAAGTCTCCGTTTATGGTGGTGTATGGACAGCACCCTCAAGCCTTTCCTCAGGACTTCGTGTTGTCGGACGTCCCGGCTGCAGATGATCTGGCAGCCCATATGCTTGCTATTTGGGCTGCAACCAAGTCTAATCTGGAGAAGAGTGCTCTAGTCCACAAGACTTTCGCGGATCGCCGTAGAAGGCCCTCTCCTCCCTACAAGGTGGGTGATAGTGTCTGGCTCTCTTCCAGGAATATTCGCTTGAAGGTGCCATCTCCCAAGTTGGGTCCGAAGTTCCTGGGTCCGTTCCCCATCTTGGAAATAATTAACCCTGTAGCCATCAGACTTCAACTCCCACCAGAGATGAGAATTCCCAACGTGTTCCACGTCTCCCTGGTGAAGCCCACCATCTTTAACCGTTTCTCTGATGTCCAATCTCCTCCTCCTGCCGTCTCTGTGGAGGGTCAACAAGAATTCGAGGTGGAGAGAATCCTTGATTCCAGAATCTCCAGAGGGTCCCTTCAGTACCTCATCCATTGGAAGGGCTTTGGCCCCGAAGAATGCTCTTGGGAGGGACACCGTGATGTGCATGCTCCTCGTTTGGTAAGAGACTTCCACTCCAAGTTTCCCCAGAAACCAAGTCCCGGTGGTCCTGAGGCCCCCCGTGAGGGGGGGGGTACTGTCAAGACCGCCGGGAGCGCGAGGAGTCGCGTCCGCTCCCGGCGGCGAAGAATCCAAAATGGCGGCGCCCAGGCAACCCACATGGGTTCCGACGCCGGCGCCGTGACGTCAGCGCGGCGCGACGGTCGCGGGCGCGCTGACGCTGGCGCAAGGGCGCCAAATTCAAACATAAAAGGACGCCTGAGGCGCCAAGATGGCGCCCGAAAATAGGATCCTGATTCCTAGTGATTCCTGGGTTTCCCTTGCTGTTTTCCCTGCTTATTCTGCCTGATTCCTTTGTGTGACCCCTTGCCTGGACCTGGACTTCGCTGATACTCTGCCTGTCATTGACCCCTGCCTGGACCTGGACTTCACTGATACTCTGCCTGTCATTGACCCCCTGCCTGGCCCTGGACTTTGTTACATTCCGTCTGCCTTTTGACCTGTGCTTGAACTTTGTTTCTCCTGCCTTACTCCTGGATACCACGACCCTGATCTTTCCTGAGGGGCTTCCTCCTAGATCCGGACTACTCCCCAGAGGGGGCTCCCGGCTCCCTGACAGAGATGCACCAAATTCACTATTTGGGGATCCCTGAATCCTTAGTGAAAGATTTGGCAAAATGCCCAACCGAATTAAGGATGAGAAAGGTAAAAGTGGAACATTTTTTTTACTTCCTTTTTTTGTGATGAATAGTGGTTTCTCTTACTGACCCTAATTTACATATGCAAATTAGGATTCAGATTTGGTTAAGCCTGGCACAAAGATTCTGCCGAATCCTATTGAAAAAGGTCCTGTTGAAATCCTGAACCGAATCCTGGATTTGGTGCATCCCTATCTGCGACCCAGACAATCTTTGCCCACTGATGTCACCAACCCGCCCCCAAAGATCATCTACACCTTCTGTCATCAGTGGAAAAAAAAAACTTTTTCAACCCTAGACCCACGCTACTCTATTCTGTTACTAACCATAAAGCTAAAGGTTTGTGGTCAAGCCCCTATAATCACATTGTGCAGTCCCTATGTCTATAGTCCCTATATAGTACTGTTATAACCAAGGACCTTATACTGCAGCTGAAGCTATAGACGTCTTTTATGAAATGCACAGCTGGGCGCAAAGTGTAAAAAAAAAAAACTGGAAAAACTGACATGATTATTGCACTTTTGCACCCTGCTGTGTACTTCGCATTAAAAGTGCAGGTCTACTTATTCTGGTCACATGGGTGTGGATGTATGTTATAAGAAAAAATAATAGACAAATTCAATGATCTTTAATTTGCTTAACTAACTATTGCTTTACAGTGTGTAGACTTGGGCATTCCTTTGTGCTACAACATTTGGTTATATTGGTAAATATTCAATAGCTTCAAGAATATCAAACACATTACACAAGTATTCAAATGTCACCCTAGTTGACTATAAGTTTTCTCCCACTCTCAGCGGGTTTGTTCAAACACCTTCACCTGTGCAGTCGTGCTCACTCTCCAGTCAGGCCACACCAGGAAGCCTAAAGGCAAATTCAATAAACAAGGGTATGGATGGAGCACATCAAACGCAGTCTCTGCCGCAAAACATTCTTTATTGCATCACAACATGTTTCGGACCCCAAGGATCCTTTATCAAGGGATTGATAAAGGATCCTTGGGGTCCGAAACATGTTGTGATGCAATAAAGAATGTTTTGCGGCAGAGACTGCGTTTGATGTGCTCCATCCATACCCTTGTTTATTGAAGTTTTCTCCCACCACCACCAAAGCTTTCGGTTCTTTGGGGACCAGCCCCACAGTCTGGGAACCTCTGGTTTATGATTATGTCATATATGACTCCCACAATGCAGTAAGGTTTTAGCTTTATTGGCTGAGCTAGAATATAAATGGATATGTCTGATTGCTAACATCAGCTCAACAACACACAAAACATTTTTATAATTTGGCTCATCATTAATCTTAGTTGTATCTAGGGATGCACTGAATCCAGGATTTGGTTCAGAATTTGTCCAGGATTCAGTCTTTTTCAGCAGGATTCGGATTTGGCTGAATCCTCGTGGCTAGCCGAACGGAATACGAATTGGCCGCAGGAAGGGAAAGCAAGTAACTTTTTGTCACAAAACAAGAAAGTATAAAATGTTTTTCCACTTTTTCCCTTCCCATCCCTATTTTGCATATGCAAATTTGGATTCGGTTCAGTATTCCACCAAATCTTTCGTGAAGGATTCAGGTATTCGACCTAATCCCAATTAGTGCATTCGGTGCATCCCTAGCTGTATCACAATTCGAGGTGATATATGTCAATAACTTTTTTCATAACATACGGTTCATTATAGCAAAAAACACAATAATATGTTTTATATAATGATACAATGTTGCATATATGTGTATATTTTATGTTTTAAATTCAGCAGGAGTAGTACTAAATATAACAGACTATTTGATCTGCTACACCTGAAGATAATTAGAACACCATTGTGGTTACACTATTTACACTGTCATTTACAGATCCCCGGGGATCAAAATCGTGTCCCTTAGTGCTCATCTAAAAAAGCACTTGCAACTGTCCGATTGTACTTTGCGCACTATTTGCAATGTATATGACCCCAAGTATATTCTGTGTTTATTTACACTGGGCGGTTACTAGTGATGGGCGAATTTGGGGTGTTTCGCCGAAAAATGTGCAAATTTCCCGCGAAATTCACTAAACGGCGAAAAATTCCCGAAATTATGCCAGCGTCTCGTTTTTGACACCGGCGTGCATTTTTTTTGACGTCAGCGAATTTTCGCAGCGGTTTTGCAAATTTATTCGCCGGCGGTTATACTTAATGGAAAGTGGTTTAAACCCAGCCCCAAATATGATGCATTTTCCTCCATACTTTTCCTTTAACAATTGGGTAACCCTGTATAAATGTGGTTTTCTCTTAAATTACCTTTTTCCACATTTAATAGAAAGTATTTAAAAACTACCCCAAGTATGATGTAACTTTTCCTACTGGGTTACCCTGCAATTCACTGCACTAAGTGGAATGGCTTTTTGTCTTTAAGAATGTGGTTCTTTCCCATCTGAGACACGCTGAGCCAAACAAAATCCAATAAAAAAAATCCCCCCATCTCCTATTGACTGCAATCTATAGGCAAGACATTTAAATGGCTCAGAATGCAGGCAGGGATTATGGGCCTTTCTGACAGCAGTGGGATTTAATGAGATAAGGGCAAGCTAAGCTATATTCCTTCAAGTCAATAAGGCCCTGTGAATTGTTCTGCCTTGGTAAAGATTTTCCTTTTAATTACAAAGCTTCTCGGCCCACAGAATTGCTGAAAGCAAAGAGCCGTTTAGAAAGAAAATGAGACGGTTTATGTATACAATCTGTACGGGACATTAATTTAAATTGAAAATTACAACCCTGTTGAAGCCAAATAGAAACAAACACATTTTTTTTTGTTCCTTATGGACAAAATGGATACATAAGAATGTTCTATTTGCAAATCACACTGCTTGTGTGTCACAAGTAATCTCATCTTGTTTTTGTTTCTTACATGCCAAGACTGTCACTTATGATAGCCAGCCATTCCATCAGGCAAGCAGCACAACAGGGAATTCACTGATGGAACTGCACAGTCATCTGCATTCTTTTCTTCATTTCATGTTCCATCGGGGAACGCAATGCTCCCAATACAATGAGAAAACACCAAAGGCTCTATTTATAAACTGCAATTCATTTAGACTTTTTGGGGGTGGTGGAAGAAAAAAGAACTGCCCGTTGTAAGCTCTAATTTCCAGTATAAGCTTTATTATGATTCATATTAGTGTTAAAGGCCAAGGATAGATGGTTCAGGCTTTCCTACTGCAATTATTGGTACTTGTTAGGCAGGTTACTGCATATTATAGCACCAAAACCACGTGAGCGACTGTCCAAGAATTGGATAAGACATTAATGTATGAAAGCATAATTAAACTGGAGAACAATGAGAATATACAGAGAAGGAATATTACTCGCACATGCTTACCCCCTAGCAGAAACAAGCCCTAAGGTTGGTGGCACACGCTGCTATTCGGGAGATTAGACTCCCGGCGACAAATCTCCTCTTCAGTGTCGGACTGGGACTCCAGGGGCCCACCCAAAAAGCTTAGACTAGGGGCCCACTCTCAGTACTACTATTTTTCCTCTCCTCACTCAACTTCTATTCTCCTAGTCTATTTTATTTATATACTAGTACTATAATCTATTATTAAATCTATTTAGCCTCTTTGTTCTCAATGAAATAGGGAATGACCATGAAATAACCCAAATGTTTAACGGCCTGAGAGCCCACTGACACCTGGGCCCACCGGGAGTTTTCCTGGTATCCCAGTGGGCCAGTCCGACACTGCTCCTCTTTTGGGCGACTAATCCCCCCGAAATGCCCGGCTAGAATGTGAATTGCCGGCAGTTTCGATTGTAGCCGGCGGGAGGCAGTTCGTGGAGATTAGTTGCTCCGAAAAAGAGTCGATTTATCTCTGGGCGACTAAATCTCCCTGAATCTGAGCGTGTGTCTCTGCCCTAACGGATACAGACAGGCAAACAGATTACATCCGACATTAACAATCAATTACATGACCAAATAGACTAAATGGATTATTAATCTATGGAGATAACAGAGATACACCTGCGCCTTCTCTTGGTACATATACATCTCGTGGTGATCACAGCCCAGAAAATACTTAATTATTTTGCCTTTAAAATAAAAAAAATGTGTGAGTTAACATCAGATTAAAAAATACAGGCAGAATAGTATCTGGAATATGTTTTCACTGTTGAGAAAAAAAAAATCATTTGGGAATGAGACAAAAGGTTTTACTATTAGTGATGATTAATAAGCCTTTCCCTATGTATCTATAAGGAGACAAAGTTGCCTTGGCCAGAATATCAAGATAAACAGGGATGTTTTCTGTAAAAACTCATTGTTGGCTGAGAGCAAACCCTGCATTCTTCACATACTGTGATTTCCATGACAACCAGTTGAGCCAAATATAGCAGTGTTTACTGAAGGGCTGGGGGGTGGTTTACAAGGAAATTAAAAGCAATTATATTTGACATATCTTTCTAGTAATGTGACTGCACCAGTACATTTACATTAGTAGAGTTAAATAGTGCACTCGTACTATATTACAGTTAGAGGGACACTTCTCTTCATTTCACTCTGCAATCATTGCTTGTATTTACAATGGTATGATTTGGGGCATTTACTGTAAATACTAAATAAAAATTCTGCTAGTTTGCAAAAGGGATGGGCTTCACAAGCAGTAAGAAAGTCTAACCAATCAGCTGGTTGGCCTGACCCACAAGTCTTACGCTGGCTATAGAAGTAAAGATTTTTAAAAGATCCGATGAGACCACGATTATCTCGAACCGATCGTACGAATTGTCCATCAACTAAAAAGACCATTTGCCAGGAAAACAAAGGGGAGCTGCCTGCTTGGCCCTGCAAACATAGATAGATTGCACTGGGACCGATAAAGATTTTTTAACCTGGCCGACAGATGTCGGCCGAAAAATTGTAAGATAATTTCCGCACGATAACCGCACGATAATTTAGAAGGATTGGTCGGACTTCGCTAAAATCGGTCGTTCGGCAAGAAAAATCTTTGCGTCTATGGGGACCTTTACCCCCATATTTATAATAAGGCACTAGGTTTGCCCAGGAGCAGTTACCAGGCCCGGACTGAGAATTAAAATAGGCCCTGGCATTTCAGGTACACAGAGGCCCAATCAGCCCACACAGAGGCACAAACAGCCCCCCATCAGCCCACTAAATAGTGACTTTCTATGGCACCTTATAGCAGCCCCTCTGGCATTTGCCAGAACCCACAGATCCGGGCCTGGCAGTTACCCATAGCAACCAATAAGATGTTTGATTTTAAACAGATGACCAGTAAATGCTACCTGCTGATTGGCTGATATGGGTTACTGCTCCTGGGCAAACACAGTGCCTTTTATTACTTAACCCCCACAATGTATTTCACCCCTCACCTCACATAGTGCCAATTTCAGATACACAATGGAGCCATTACTACCTACTAGGGATTCACCAAATCCAGCATTCATTTTGGGATTCAACCAGGATTCAGCCTTTTTCAGCACGATTCAGATTCTGCCGAATCCTTGTGCCTGGCCAAACCGAATCCTAATTTACATATGTAAATTAGGGTCGGGAAGGGAAATCACGTGACTTCGTCACAAAACATAAAAGTAAAAACATTTTATTGACACCTTTTCCTTTCCTGCCCCTAATGTGCATATGCACATTAGGATTTGGATTGGTATTCAGCAAAATCTTTCACCAAGGATTCTGGGATTAGTCCAAATGGCAAATAGTGGATTCGGTGTATCCCTACTACCTAAAGGGTAAGGCGCAAAGTCCAATAAATAGGCACAATCCAGAATCGGACTGGTGGGGCCAGGGCTCATTGTAGCTGCAGCCTCAAGACCACCCCCGAGCTCCCAGTCCCAGACGCAACCTCCCTCCACCTCTGGGCCCCCTACCCCAGCCACAAGCATACTTTATTTTAGTTTGTTGTGCCTGTGATTGTGCCGGGATGGAGGTGAGGGTGTTGTGCCCGGGGTGGGGGGGCAGGATTGGGTTGGAAAAATATGAAGGTCCACTATCACCCGGGTCCAGTGCAACCCTGCCATGTTTTTTGTACTTTGATCCCTGTCCTTCAGAACTGCGACAGGTCTCTGTTTTGGACACAGCTGTATTTGTGATGGGTGATCACTTAAGCCCCTTATCCATCATTCAGAGATGCAGCCTATGGAGCACTGAGTGGGCAAAGGTCGCTTTGGAAGCCTGTACTTCAAACTGAGAATTAAGGGGCAGGTGTTTGCTCCCCTTAGTGCTCTTAAACTTGCATTCTGGATTGTAGTAAATTAATGAGTGCCCTAATAAGTGGGTGCATCACACAAAATGGGTGATAGTGGCCCTTCATTTTTTCCACAGCAGAATAGGCATTTGCTAAAGCTAGTCAGGCTTCATGTAGCCACATGTAGAGCATGTTTTAGATTCTGATCATCCTTATCACCTGCAGAATATAGTACTGGTGCCACCATAGAGACCTGAGCTCACTGTGCTCGCCTGCTTCTGCCCTGTTCTTATGGTTATCCAAATATAAAAGTCTGCGGGTGCATCTCAGGGCTTCGCTTTAGTTTCCCAGCTCTTTTCTTTCATTGGGCAGCCTAATTTATTTCTTCAGCTCCAGTTCTCACAACTCTGCTGATATACATAACAGCATGTGACAGCCCAAAACATCAATCGGGGTAGACCTTGCTGCATGCCTACCAGCCATGAATTTCAGACTAAATTTAGCTCTGCCACTTCACACTGAAAATGGCCAAGAATAGAGATGTACTTAATGCAAAATCAGCTCTACAATTCTGTCTGACCCTGAAGTTTGGCGATTTTTCTTAAAATGAATAGAATTCATGTATGTAATTAAGTCAAACCATTATGTTGTACAGCAACAATAATAACAAAGCCTAGAAACAACTCATTGCCAATTGTCTGGAAAAAAGAAAGCTGTGATTGGATGGAATAGGGTGGGAAAGTTCTTACCCCAACTATCCTTTCACTGTACAACATACTCCCCTTGGAAATGGCGCCGCGGGGAAATGTTAGGAGGAATCAAGGGCACCACTAAGGTTTCACAAAGGGAAAAAAACCTAGAAAAGGCATTAAACAAAATATTTACTCAATGTTGGCACAGTAGCACCAGTGAGACTGTTTGTAGACCAAGTGTATCAGAATAGTATATTCTGGGACAACAGCTAAACGATTTCCCCTTCCTTTGCTATTAATAACATTGGTATAAAATATTACAGGTATGGGATACGTTATCCAGAAACCCGTTATCCAGAAAGGCCATCTAGATAGACTCCATTGTATCCAAATAATCAAACTTTTTGAAAATGGTTTCCTTTTTCTCTGTAATAATAAAACAGTACCTTGTACTTCATACCTCCCAACTGTCCTGTTTTTAGATTTTCTAACTTAATTGGCTTTTGGTAGAGAGCCCAGAACAGCCACAGCAGCAGATTAGATACTTTTGTAACAATTTTGAGATAAGCAAATTGCAACAATATAAGATCCCTTGGGAAAAGTTAGACTCACAGCTTAAAGGGCAATTCACCTTCATTGACAAAACTGTAATAACTGAAAAAAACTACAGAAATATGTTCAAACTTTCATAACCTGCAAAATTTTGTAAAATGAACATGGTAATTAGGGGGAGTGGCCACAAAATGGGTGTAGTCAAAACATTGTCACGGCGATACGCGAGCCAACTTTTGCTGGGATCTCACCTTTAATAAAAGGATAAACTTGGAGTTTTTGCAGAAGCATTGAATTGAGTGTGCCTTTGTTCCTTTTTTTTTTCGCGAGCCAACTTTTGTCCCTCTTTTTATTTCCAAAATGTTGGAAGGTATGGTACTTGATCCAAACTAAGATATAATTAATCCGTATTGGAAGCAAAACCAGCCTGTTGTGTTTATTTAATGTTTACATGATTTTAGTAGACATAAGGTGTGAAGATTCAAATTACAGAAAGATCCATTATCCGGAAACCCCCAGGTCCCAAGCAGTCCCTGGCAGCCCTACCACTTCTTACATCAACCACTCTCTTGTAACCCTAGTCATACCCCAAAAACTAGGCTATGAATTAGTATATTCTCCCTGGGCTTGTAAGGCTTTCCTCCAGGTACTCCTCGATCATTAGGAACAAGTATAATAAAAGAGATAGTAGAGTGTATGCGCTGCTGTATGTGGTCGACGCTATGTGAATAAAGGCTGATAATGTATAAGAAGAAGTATAAGAAGAACTTGCATGTTGGAATGCTTGTGAAAGCTCAGTTGAATGTCAGGGAGCAGTTCCCTCTGCTTATTGTCCAGAGGCCTGAGGAATGTGCTGTAAGCTATTTGGCAGCCTCAAGGAGCAGCACAGAATCAAGACAAGATAAATACAGAATTCCTTAGGCTTCAGTCACTCAGCAGCTGAATAAAAAGACAGATGTTTTAGAGGATGCATGTTTTTGCACCAACTCTAATTTCTATAGATGTACCATTATATGTAAATATATTACTGTTAAAGCAATGGCATAAATATAGAGGAAGCAGGTCACAGGGGGGGGCCCAGAACTGCACATAGTTACAGTACATTCAGGGGCATATTTATTATGCTGTATAAAAAGCAGTGGGATAATACACCAGAACCCATAGATTGCCAGTCCAGACCTGACTATAGCCCTGGGACATTCAGATGCATTAAGCAATTAAACCACGCTTAACTAAAGATCAAAACCTACTTTCACACTAAGTGACTTGAATAAGGGGACCAAGCTGAATTTCCTTGGCACCTGTTGTAAAGCATTCATAATATTGGACAATATGGATAATATTGGAGTCTTATATCTCCAACTAGAGAGTTTAAAGAAAAACATCTTATGTCAGTTTTGTACCTCGCCAGTACAGGGAGGTACCATCAACTAAACTTGATTATGGTTTAATGACCCAAGGAGACAAAACATACATAAGAAGCTCTTGCCCAGTGTTTTTGCCACAGCCAGTAGGACAGGCTGGTTTGGACCCAGGCCATTTTTAGTGTCCAGGATGTGTAGCCTAGGATAGCTGGGAATCCTGGAATTTGTAGTTCAGCTGGAGATGATGTTATAAGTAGTCCATACTGCCCAACATTTTGGAAGTAGAAAGAGGGACAAAAAGATTTGCAGCGCAGAGTGCAGAATTTTTTTTGACCACTCCCATTGTGAGCCCACACCAAGCTGTGAGTCTAAATTCTCCCAAAAGACCTGCTTATCTAAAGTAATCTATTCTGGACTCTCTGTCAAAAGCCAATTAAGTTAGAAACTTTGTATCTTTTTCTGGCTATTTAGTGAAGGAGATCAAAAAGAAAGTCGGGACATTTCAGTAACAAACCCGGGACTGCAGGCTGAGCTGTCAAAATCAGGACTGTCCCGGGGCATTCCTGCATACCCCTCAGGACCTGACAAGCAAAAGAAGGACATAAATGCAATACCCTCTTCTGTGTTTCCTCCTTATTTAAAGAGAACATGAGAATAACATTATGGGGAATAAATAATTCTGATGTGAATATATACAGCAACTGCCACATTATTTTCTCCTGCCTCTGCCAGTATCAAATCTGCTGTAATAACAATAATGAAATCTATATGATAAATAAAATCTGATATAATAAATAAAATCTAATAATAATATAATAAAATCTATAATAACAATAATGGTGATGATGAAGACAAAGATTATAAACAATCTTAAAAGTAGTCCAAAGATGACAAGGCCTTGCAGTCTCATTAATGCCATTAAACAAATCCATAATGTGACCTGGGTATTGTTAATATTTTGAATGGGGGCCCAGACCCATAAACAAAGCAAATACAGGTATGGGACTTGTTATCCAGAATGCTTGGGACCTGGGGTTTTCTGGATAAGGGATATTTTTGTCATTTGAATCTTCATACATTAAGTGAACATTAAATAAACCCAATAAGCTGTGTTTACTTGTAGTAAGGATTCATTATATCTTAGTTGGGATCAAGTACAAACTACTGTTTTATTATTACAGAGAAAAAGGTAATCATTTTTAAAAATTTCTATTATTTGGATAAAATGGAGACTATGGGTTATATTTATCAAAGATTGAAGTAAGAGGTCGCCACAGTCCTCTAGAGTATAATTCCACCACTCTCCATTTATTTCTATGGGATTTTTAAAAGAGTATTTATCAATGGGTGAAAGTGAAAGTTCATCCTTTGATAAATGGAGAGTGGCGGAATTTCAATCTAGAGGACTGTGGCGACCTCTAACTTCACTCTTTGATAAATATACCCCTATGAGAGACGGCCTTTCCGTAATTTGGAGCTTTCTGGATAAGGGTTTCCAGATAAAGGATCCCAATACCTGTACATTAATTGTAAAACATTAGCTACATGACTGAAATCAGTTCAAGTTTCTGTGCCTCCCCCTCCCAACCTGCTGCCTAACAAGTTGCTGAACAGAATGCCATCTATACCACATTCTATTATTTCTGCCTTTGCGCTCGCTGTTCCTCCGGTGCGTTTCTGGCACACAATGCCGCCACCCTCTATGGGAACAATCTAGAGAGGTTGGGACAGGGTCAGGACAGTGTTTCATTTTCCCAGGAGTTGGTTGAAGCTATTCATGAAATTTCTATGCAATGTACAACACAGCACCCTGTTCTGCCTTAATCGCTTATCCTCCTTATGCCAATAAATATCCCACTTTCTTCATGTGCCGTCCCTAGAGCATTCCCTTACCGGTAGCAGAGTGAAGGCTTTCCAAGCTCCAGTATCTGGACAACAAACCTCTCCCAGTAGCAGCAGTAGCAGCAGTTGCAGTAGAAGCACCACCCCAGCCAAGGCAGCTACTGCTGTCAGAATCTGAGCCAGAGGAAAGCCCTGAGCTCCCACTGCTGCTGTGTGGGTTCATGGCATCACTGGGGCATTGGCGAGTCCTCATCCAGACAGACTGTATGCACAGCTCAACTGAGAGAAGCCTCTTGTTGCAGGCTCAATGCTGAGATGTCTGTCCTTCCCAGTGATAAGTAACCTGACATCATAGGGGGCCTCTAGGGGGGCTCCTCTGAACAAAAGCTGTGCATGGAGACTGACTTGTTCCTTGCTTACAATCATCAACCTAAACGTCACATATGGGCTGCAATTAAAATCCCAGACATGGTCCACCGACTCCTGCAGTGCATCTGGGTCAATTCATGTGCTGTGGAACTTTGTGGTACGTTAACAAACAGTGGTTATAATGCTGACCTTCAACAGTCATTGCAAATATCCTGGAACCTTATGATGGGATACTTTTTTTTTTTTTTACAAATGTGCCCCTTTTATTCTGTCTTCATACTGATTCTGATCTCGGAAAGGCTGTTTAACAATTTCTCTGTGACGGGTTTAGAGTCTGTACCAACAAGAGGGAACAGATTATGCACTGAATACAGAAATACATAGAGGCAGATTTATAAAATATCAAATTGATGATTTATAGGGGTCATTCACCTTAGTGTGTTAAAAACAATTCTAAGAACTTTTCAATTGGTCTTCATTATTTATTTTTTTTATAGTTTTTTAATTACTTGGCTTCTTCTTCTGACTCTCCCGCTTTCAAATGGAGGTCACTGACCCTATTTAAAAAACAAATGCTCTGCGAGCTTACAAATGTATTGTTATTGGTATGCATTACTTTGTATTGCTCATCTTTCTATTCAGGCACTCTCCTATTCATATCCCAGTCTCAATGCATGGTTGCTAGGGTCATTTGGACCCTAGCAACAAGATTGCTGAAATTTCAGATTGGAAAGCTGCTGAATTAAAAGGTAAATAATTTAAAACCCACAAATAATAAAATATTAAAA
This sequence comes from Xenopus laevis, assembly GCF_017654675.1. Lineage (NCBI taxonomy): Eukaryota > Metazoa > Chordata > Amphibia > Anura > Pipidae > Xenopus > Xenopus laevis. The sequence goes on from NC_054379.1 coordinate 136,400,748, forward strand.
CCAATTGCAAATTGTCTCAGAATATCACTCTCTACATCATACTAAAAGTTAACTCAAAGGTGATTCCTGAGTCCTGACTGTCAGAAACATTTTCATCATTATCCCCTTGGACTTGATCTTGGTCCTTTCTGCATTCAGCATTGGTATAAGCATGCGTAACTACAGACTGGTAGTGCAGAATTGAACACTTGAGTTACAAGACTCATAAACTTTTTAAAAAACTTTAAAATTCAACAGAAAAAAAATCCCAAAACACACTATAGAGGTCATTTACCCCAGATGCAAATGCGTGAGCACAAAAGGGCACTAAAGTGCTCCTCCTTGCACAAATTTAAAAAATGTTGTGCTCTGCACTTTGCGTCAAATTTCACCATAGGAGACGCAGAGAGTACAGGGCTACATTGTGGTCTTCACCTGCTGCTGCTACCTAACTTGTACTTCTGAATGACACACACAGGTTATGGTGTGGGAAGGGGTACGCCTACATGCTCCCCCACATGCACCTCATGAAATTAGCACTGAAGAACACAGGCAGCATTGCATTCACAGGGTCGCTAGGCTCCCCAGAGATCTTCAGCAATTGTTATATGTGCAGAAGGTCCGGACTAAGAATTAAAATAGGCCCTGGCATTTCAGGTACACAGAGGACAATTCAGCCCACACAGAGGCACAAACAGCCCCACCAGCCCACTAAATACTGACTTTCTATGGCACCTTACAGCAACCCCTTTGGCATTTGCCAAAACCCACAGAGTTCCAATGCGCTATGGCACATACTCGCACGCTCGTGCAGGGGTGCGTGGACGGCAGGTGTTAGGACCGTGAGGCCTGAGAGCGCCGCAGACGGAAATCTGGCCCTGGCTGTCATGTTTATTTTTCCTGTTTATGTGAAAATAAAATAAAATATTCAAAAAAAAAAAAAATTGTAAATGACCCACTTAGTTGCTAACATGTTCTTACTCCTTTACTTAAATATTTGGAACAAATTAAACACAAATAAACATAATAAACATATATGGGCCGATAAAATCTTTCATCTCTGTCTTTCAGGACCGAACTGGCAGCATATTGGAGCATGTATGGTGCCAGCCGATGGTACTGAAATACCAATATCTGTCTGTAAATCACCCTGGTACAGGTTTGATTTTTGGTTTTATTTTCCAGTCTGATCGAGGACTACATTTACACAGGGCCGGATTTACATAGTGGGTGCCCCTGGGCCCACTGCCGTTCGTTGCCACCGTCCTCTCCCAATTATTAGTGCAAATTTTCATCATCAGTGGGGATTGGCGCATAGGAGATTTAAAAAATGATTGTATCTCCAGCGCATTCCCAGTGTTTTTGAACCAATGTGGGTGTGGCTGGGCAGCAGGCCGACCCCTAAAATCCTGCCGCCCTATGCCCCGGCCCTATGCCTCCACAAATCCGGGCCTGCAATTACACATTGATGCGGTCCTTGATCCAACACCCTGCATAGCGACAATTACAATCCGTTCATACAGAGGCTTTCATGATCAGCCTGATATTGCCAAACTTAAGGTGGGCATATTGGTGAAATATCCTCTCATTTGACAATCTCATACTGTATGGCCAGCTATACCTTATCCAATAAAGATCATGAATGGGCAGTCAATGTGTCATTTTAATAACATATATTAATATATATTATTATTTAATATGTATTCATATAATGGTATGGGATCCATTATCTGGAAACCAGTTATCCAGAAAGCTCTGAATTACAGAAAGGCCGTTTCCCATAGACTCCCTTTTATCTAAATAATTCAGATTTTTAAACATGATTTCCTTTTTCTCTGTAGTAATAAAATAATAAAATTATAAAATAATATTAAAAAAAGGAACCCGAATGATGACAGAAAAATAGATTGCTGCTTATCAATGAGGGATAGATAAATAATAAATAAAACAATTAGATCCTGCAGTGGGATGGTGTCAACGCACAGTATATTGGGTCATTCTGTACATGCCCCAGTCGAGCATGGGGCGGGGGGCCTTGCTAAATATATGGTGCCCTGGATAACATGTGTAAATAGACAATTTAATATTAATACCTTGCAGTGGAGGAGGGTGATGTTGTTTGGGAGAGGCATCCAATAGAAGCTTTCCACTAGAGAACTTATAATTGTTTATAAGGATGCACCAAATGCACTAGTTTGGGATTCGTCCGAATCACAGATATTTCATGAAAGATTTGGGTGAATGCTGAACCAAATCCAAGCCCTAATTTGTATATGCAAATATGAGCAAGGAAGGGTCCAGTTCATGTAAAAAACTTCACGTCACATGATTTTAAAAGGGTTGTTTACCTTTATGTTAACTTTTAGTATGATGTATATAGTTATATTCTATAGACAATTTGCTTTCAGCTTTTATTATTTGTGGTTTTTGAGTTATTTAGCTTTTTATTTAGCAGCTCTCCAGTTTGCAATTTCAGCAATCTGGTTGCTACAGTCCAAATTACCCTAGCAACCATGCACTGATTTAAATAAGAGACTGGAATAGGAATAGGAGAGGCCTGAATAGAAAGATGAATAATAAATAGTAGCTATAACAGAGCATTTGTTTTTAGATGGGATCAGTGAAGAGTAAAGAGTCAGAGGAATAAAGCAAATAAATAAAAAAACTGTAAAATATAAACAATGAAGACCAACTGAAATGTTGCTTAGAATTGGTCATTCTATAACATACTGAAAATTAACTCAAAAGTGAAACACCCCTTTAAAGGGGTCGTTCACCTTCAAACAACTAGTTGGTTTCAGATAGATCACCAGAAATAACGACTTTTTCCAATGACTTTTTCTATGACACTTTTTCTAATATTGAAGTGTCAAGTGTCTTTTTTCACCTTCTAAAGCAGCCCTGGGGGGGTCGCCGACCCTGTAAACTGTTCTAAATTGATACATTTAGTTGATACATTTCTTATCTTTGTCCCTGCTGAGCAGAATCTCTGAGTTTCATTACAGGCAGCTGTTAGAATTGATACAATAGTTGCTAATACTCCAGAGATGCTGCTGAGAAATGTATCAACTAAATGTTGCAAAATTGTAACAGTTCAGAGTCTTCCACCTGAATTACTGAGCTGCCAGACTTAAACACCAGAGACACGAACATTCAACTTTAAACTTAGATTTTGGAAAAACAGTAAAAAATAAATAATGGAAAGTAATTGAAAAAAGTGTTTGGAAGGTGAACAACCCCTTGGAAGCAAATCCAAATCGGATTTGCTTCAGGCAGGCACTTGGATTTGGCTGAATCCAAATCCTGCTGAAAAAGGCTGAACACCAACCAAATCCCAAAACAAATCCTGGTTTTGGTCCATCCCTTATTATTTATGAATATATAACAATTTATCTCCCTCCATCCCTAATTATTTATGAATATATATAACAATTTATCTCCCTATGACACCGTTCAAGACTGTTTTTCATTCACATACTCAAATTATTTACTTTATGTTTACCAGCTGACATTCCTTAGGCTTTCCCAATGTGAAATGTTTTTGCCTCTAAAGCTTCCTACAACATGATAAAATTCTGTACACGGCATTGTCCAAGGTCAATCTAAATAATGCTTTTGGGATAGATCATCAGCCAAGCTTTGCAGATGACACAGAAATGTCCCTGGAGATTATAGAAAGAAAAATCTTGCAAGGGCAGTGACATGTAGAAATCACTTCCTTGTAACCAAACAAAAAATGTTACATTTGGCTCAGAAACCTTAAAAAGGGGTCACCTTTAAGGCAGAAACAACTAAACAGAAACCAAGAATAACAGTCAGATTTGCAGTAATTCATATGGGTAGTTTTCGATTGCTATCTCCAATGAGCAAATCCCTCCTTTTTAGACTTTTTGTATTGAACATTATTTGTACTGGTATGGGATCCGTTATACGTTGTTATCCAGAAAGCTCTGAGTTATGGAAAGGCCGTCTCCCATAGACTCCATTTTATCCAAATGGTCAACATTTTTAAAAACAATTTCCTTTTTCTCTGTAATAATAAAACAGTAGCTTGTACTTGATCCCAACTAAGATATAATTAATCCTTATTGGAAGCAAAACCAACCTATTGGGTTTATTTAACGTTTACATGATTTTTTTGTAGACTTACGGTATGGAGATCCATTGTATGGAAAACACCAGGTCCCGAGCATTCTGGATAACAGGTCCCTTAATGTCTGATGTGTACAACCTTCTATTGTACCACTGTTCAATCCACAGTTAAGGTCCCCATAGACGCGACGACCGATTTTAGGGAAGCCCGACCAATCCTTCGAAATTATCGTGCGGTTAGTGGGATTCGAACGATCGTACATCTTACGATTTTTCGGCCGACATCTGTCAGGAAATTGATCGGCCAGGTCAAAAAATCTTTGTCGGTCCAGTGCAATCTATCTATGTTTGCAGGGCCAAGCAGGCAGCTACCCTTTGTTTTCCTGGCAAATTGGTCTTTTTAGTTGATGGTCAATTCGTACGATTGTGCGATTGTTCTGAGAAGATCGTGGTCTCACGATCAGGATCTGATCTTTTAAAAATCTCAACATCTATGGCCAGCTTTAATATATATATATACAAATCAAACTACCTTGCTGGCGCATTATAAGAATATTATTATTAACAATGGCCAGGGTAGAACCCTAGGAACAGAGGGAATATTTAAAACATAGCAGTGTTGTCTTTATACACAGGTTATTTTTTAGCAGTGGCTAAAGCTCTATAGCAGGTTGCTCAGGAATTAAATGATAAAGCTGTAGTGATGCCTTCACATCTGTTGGATGCAGCTTCCTGAATATGTTGCCGGAGCTGATCAATCTGCTTTGCAACCTAATTTGAACAATCTGTCATCAGAGGAGTGTCCTTGGGACATCAGTAGCTTGATTTCCAGCAACCTTTTATAGGACTGTGATTGAAATATACAGCTGGGAATAGGGGAATACACTGTACTGCCAGCCACCAAAAAGTGTATATTTCTGTGTATATCTGTGCCATGTAATCAGACCCAGATTTTTTTGTGAGGCCACAAAGGCCTGGGCCTAGGGCGGCATGCCGCCCAGCCGCTCGCGCGTGGGGGGTTTTGCAAGCGGCATACAGTGTATTGGATTCCTTTTTCAGAGAGGTCCTGTAAATGATATCCTCAAAAACTGTGCTTAGTGATGTCATCGGTTATAATCGGAACTTAGTGATGTCATTTCTGTCACATGTTAAATTAAGGAATGTTGGCCTGGAACATAGTATTTGTACCTGGATAGAGAACTGGCTAAAGATAGACTAGAAAGAGTGGTGGTAAATGGAACATTTTCTAATTGGACCAGTGTTGTTAGTGGAGTACCGCAGGGCTCTGTACTAGGTCCTTTGCTTTTCAACTTGTTTATTAATGACCTGGAGGTGGGCATTGAAAGTACTGTTTCTATTTTTCCAGGTGATACAAAATTGTGCAGAACTATAGGTTCCATGCAGGATTCTGCCACTTTGCAGAGTGAGTTGTCTAAGTTGGGAAACTGGGCAGCAAACTGGAAAATGAGGTTCAATGTTGATAAATGCAGGTTATGCACTTTGGTAAAAATAATATAAATGCAAGTTATACACTAAATGGCAATGTGTTGGGAGTTTCCTTAACTGAGAAGGATCTAGGGTTTTTTTTGTAGACAACAAGTTGTCTAATTCTGGGCAGTGTCATTCTGTGGCTACTAAAGCAAATAAAGTTCTGTCTTGCATAAAAAAGGGCATTAACTCAAGGGATAAAAACATAATTTTGTCTCTTTATAGGTCCCTGGTAAGGCCTCACCTGGAGTATGCAGTGCAGTTTTGGACTCCAGTCCTTAAGAGGGATATAAATGAGCTGGAGAGAGTGCAGAGACTAAGTGCAACTAAATTGGTTAGAGGGATGGAAGACTTAAATTATAAGGGTAGACTGTCAAGGTTGGGGTTATTTTCTCTGGAAAAAAGGCACTTGTGAGGGGACATGATTACACTTTACAAGTACATTAGAGGACATTATAGACAAATAGCAGGGAACCTTTTTACCCATAAAGTGGATCACCGTACCAGAGGCCACCCCTTTAGACTAGAAGAAAAGAACTTTCATTTGAAGCAACAAGAGAGGGTACTTTATTTACTTTATATTGTCTCGCTAACAACGTGACTTCACATTTAGGTAGAGGCAATCAGTGCATGCATTACACCTCAAAAAACCTGGAGGTCTCCTACTTCCACAGTAGTTGCTTCTTCTTGCAATAAATTCCACAATTCCATTTACAGGTATGGGACCTGTTATGCAGAATGCTCAGGACGTGGGGTTTTCGTAGTAACGGATCTTTACATAATTCGGATCTTCATGACCTAACTATACTATAAAATCATTTACACAGTAAATAAACCCAATCGTCTGGTTTTTGCTTCCAATAAGGACTAATTATATCTTAGTTGGGATCAAGTACAAGGTACTGTTTTATTACTACAGAGAAAAAGGAAATGAGTCTATGGGAGATGGCCTTCCCATAATTCGGAGCTTTCTGGATAAAGGATAACTGATCTCATACCTGAATAAAGGGAGAGTATACAGTATGAAACAATTCCTGACTATAGAAGTCCATGTTTACCATTGGTCTTAAGGGCCACCAAAGCTACTACCTTAACTAAATTCTGCCTGTGTTACTACCCCTATAAGTGCCTATAAATACAGATAAAGAGAAAACATTTAGTCTGAGAAGTAGAAGACCAAAACTTGAAAAGTCAGCTGCAAGTAGATACCATACACTGAGTAGTGCTGCAAAGCTACATGGACAAATACAATATGTGTTAAAATGAGTGAAATTCACATATACAAACCTGAGATAGACGTGCGCCTCACACAGCCCACAAGATCAAGCCTGGTCGGTGTGCTACGAGAAAACGAGTGGACCTTCAAAGGGAATCTTCTGAATATATCTGGAGGACCATTAGAGATGCTCAAAGAGGCCTACGGAAGAATACACCCATGATTGACACTTGCAACGGTATCTCTAGGATGAGAGTGAGATTTTGTAAGAGGAAAAAGAAAAAGAAAAACCTGGAAGTGCATTAACAGACTGGAAATGTAAAAGAAGGGTGTAGGATTGTTGTTTGTCATTGTGAGCATGGTGGAACCTCAAAGTCACATTTAAAGGGATTATGTCATGATTTTTATTGCATAGTTTGTATTACTAAATTACACTGTGTACATTGTTATTCTTGGAACCAATAAGTGTAATTTTTAGTTGTAATATTGGTGAATAGGCAGCCATCTCAGGTAATTTTTCCTGGTCATGTGCTTTCAGAAAGAGCCAGCACTTCATGATGGAACTACTTTCAGGCAGGCTATTGTTTCTCCTGCTCAATGTAACTGGAGAAGTCACAGCAGGAACTGGATTTGTACCATTGAGTGCTATTCTCATATCTACCAGGAAGCTGTTATCTTGTGTCAGGGAGCTGTTATCTTGTGACTTGATCACTTAACTTGCAGTGCAGCAGTAAAGAGTGACTGAAGTTTATCAGAGCACAATTCACATGACTGGGGGCACCTGGGAAACTGACAACATGTTTAACCCCATGTCAGATTTCAAAATTACATATAAAAAAAAATGTGTAAATTTTAAAAAATGGATTTCAATGCAGGATGCTGCTGGAGGAGTACTATTAACTTATGCATTTTGCAAAAAACATGTTTTCCATGACAGTATCCCTTTAAGTAAGATTTTAGGCACACATTGTAAATGGTGTTATATCTTAAAGGACAAGGAAATGGTTAGTTTCAGTTTGTTGGGCACTTCTTTGATTCTCTTCTAACTGTATACATCTTTCTGTTCATAGTAACAGATGTCAGAAAACTACTTTCCAAATCATTATATACCCAAATAAAATGCACATATTACAGAATGTTGGTGTTACTGTAGCCATACCACATGCATCTGAACTGATAACAATTAAGCTCTCAAGAATCTAAAAGGAACACCCAAGATCAAAGAAAAATAAAATATATATATATATATAGCTGTAAGGTAAATGACCCATGAGATACCATGCCCTTTTCTAGAGACGTCACAGGGAAATGGTTTTCTATCATAGACAATGTCACAGAAACAGAAACATTGCTCCAGAACAAAGGTATGTTTCTAGGCCATAGTTATTCATATGTGTCATCATTTCCTTTGGCTGCAATAGGAGGTGAACCATGGCCGTACCTATTTCATGTTGCTGAGACATTTCCAGGGACACCTAAAATGCTATATTGGCTGCAAGTTAACACCTGTAGAAACTACCATATTTCCCTGACAAAATATTGTAAAATAAATTCTGTTGGTCAACTGTACATAATATAGGAATGAGCAATACAGAAAATAACTTTCAGGCCCATTTAACTCTGGCCCAGTATAATGGATGTCTAGTAAAAGTGGAAATGTGCAATGATGTGGAAGGATGTGGCAGTAAATACCTGAGATGCATCAAGCCTGAATGGGCATATGTGACATGAAAAGGAGTTAAGCTAATATTTATATTTACATAGATACTGTAGGAAGCATAAATATATAATATTACAATAGGTAAAGAACCTTTTATGCAAAATGTTAGGGACCTGATGAAGGGTCTTCCCGTAATTTGGATCACCGTATGTTAAGTCTGCTAAAAACCATGTAAACATTAAAAAAAAACATTCCGATTATTTTGCCTCTAATGACGATTAATAATATCTTAGTTGAGATCAAGAAAAATGTACTGTTTTACTGTAACAGAGAAAAATGGAAATCTTTTTAAAAATGTGAACTATCTGATTATAATGGAATCTTTTGGACATGGCTTTCCCGTAATTCGGAGCTATCTGAACAATGGGTTTCCATAACTGTATAAAATATAATGTAATTGGAAGCAATTGTTACACCCTGTGTAAAACTGGTCATTTATTTATTTTTATAAAAATGAATCCAAATGATCTGGAAGAGAGTAGGCCCCAGGACTGTATCCAAGGACGTTCCAAGGGAGTACTGTGTATAATGTATGTAAACTACAGAGTCCTTGAAATCAAGACCTAAATCTAAAATCCATCCTTAAAAGTGAAGCTTGCTTTAAAAATAACTTTAAGTATGGAATATTCTAAGAAAATAATCTGCAATCAGTCTTCATTTTTAAATAATTTACATTTCACATTCTGGAATTTAAAGTACTATCTGGTCGTTTGGCAGTCAGGACTGAAGAGAGAATAGTACAAGTCCTGAATACAAAGATTACTACTACTAACAAAATAATACAACAATAACATTGATTCCTCAAACTTTTTTGGTTGCCAGGGTCAGGCATATTTTAGGGGTTATTTACTAAACCTCGAATTTATCTGGTCTGGCTTTTTGAGGCAAAAACTTTTTTGAGATTTATTATAACCCAATGCAGCAAAAAGCCAAAATCTCAGACCTGCCGAGGTCAATGGGAGAGGCACATATCTCGATTTGAAGTTATCGTGGTCTTGGGTGGGTTTAGCCAAAAATCAGACTTTTTAGATCTGGGAACTAAAAATTTGAACGATTTGGGTTTTCGCTCAATTTTATCGAGATTTTCCACGATCCGATTAATTCGGATTATTTTACTAATAAGTAGTGATGGGCAAATTTATTCGTGAATTAGCATAGAATTTGCACGATTCGCCGCTGGCGAATAAATTCGCGAAATGGCAGCGAAAATTCGATGGCATAAAAAAATGGACTCCGGCGTCTGTATTTTGGACGCTGGAGCATTTTCGCGAATTTTTTGCAGTTTCACGAATTTCTTGTGAAATTTGCGAATTTTCCACGAAGCGAAACGGCGCTAATTTGCCCATCACTATTAATAAGTTCAAATCGAGCATGGGAGTTTGGTTGTGTTTTTTTTTTAAATAAAATATGAGATAAATTTGGATTTTAGTAAATAACTCCCTTTCAGTTGAAGGCTAGAAAGAGGCAGAATATGGAGGCAAATAACTAAAGAAAAATCCATAAAAAATAAACAAAGACCAACTGAAAATCTTCTTAGAATATTTCCATTTCTATAATACTAAAAGTTAATTGAAATGCTTAAATGTTGATGTAGTCTTGATCAATGTGACTTGATATTGTAGTAAAAGCCAGTTAACATCATGTACAATGTTAAATATTATTTTTAAAAATAATATTTTTATAAGCAGACTATCACAATGGGCCATTTGCACAAGTTACATCATTGTATTCTCTGCTATTGGCAATGCTGGAATCCATCACCACTCTATGGAAAGTCTTGCAAAGTTCATCTTTTTCATAAGATGCCCTTTATTTTCATTGAAGCACATATGAGTAATAGGCCAGTGGTTGCTATGCGTCATTGAAAACCATTCTTTTCAATGGGGTAGTAGTGCTCAGCGCTGCTCACTAACATCCATCGGAATTCCTATTACTGGATGCAAATTGTGTACATGCATAAAGGATTTGGACAAGTCTATTGTTTCAGAAAGGAAAAGAAATTGTGATTATGTTTTTTTACCGAGTAACTATAATACAGGTATGGGACCTGTTACCCAGAATGCTCAGGACCTGGGGTTTTCCTGATAACAGACCTTTCTGTAATTTGGATCTTCATACCTTAAGTCTACTAGAAAATGTTGTAAACATGAAATAAACCCAATAGGCTGGTTTTGCTTTCAATAAGGATTAATTATATCTTAGTTTGGCTCAAGTACAAGGTACTTTTTTATTATTATGAAAAAAAGGAAATAGTTTTTAAAAATTGTAATTATTTGATTAAAATGGAGTCTAGAATTCGGAGCTTTCTGTATAACTGGTTTTCGGAAAAAGGATCCCATCCCATCTTTTTGTTTTGCCCAAAAGAGCCTAGAATAAAATGGGATTTCACCAGACCCCAGCTAAAGAGCAAATGGTGACGTATATATATACATATGTATATCATATGACAACAAATTTGTTGCCAACAAAGAGGTTACATTATGATACAATCAAAAGGTATGGGCCAGATTTGAGTAATATAATTGTGCAACTATTTTAAACTTTTAGTTTGATGTAGAGAGTGATATTCTGAGACAATTTGCAGTTGGTTTTCATTTTTTATTATTGAAGGTTTTTGGGTTATTTAGCTTTTTATTCAGCAGCTCTTCAATTTGCATCTTAAAGGAGAAGGAAAGGTTAAAACTAAGTAAGCCTTATCAGAAAGGTCCATCTAAATATACCAGTAAACCCTTAAAGTAATGCTGCTCTGAGTCCCCTGTCAAAAGAAACTGCATTTCTTTCCTTCTATTGTGTACACATGGACTTCTGTATCAGACTTCCTGCCTTCAGATTAAACCACCCTGCCCCGGCGTGAGCATGCTCAGTTTGCTCCTCTTCCCCTCCCCTTCTGTGTTGTAATCTGAGCCCAGAGCAGGGAGAGACTCAGGCAGGAAGTGATGTAACACCAAGCTAATACTGCAGCTGCTATCCTAAACAAACAAAGAGCTTCTAGAGCTTTTTATTCAGGTATGGTAAAACATACAGAATGTACAGAATAAATATAGTATTCTAGCTTGCACTATTGCAGCTAATCTATTGGCAATAAAATGCCTCTGTAGCTTTCCTTTTCCTTTAAGCAATCTGGTAACTAGGGTCCAAATTACCCGAGCAACCATGGATTTATTTGAATAAAAGACTGGAATATGAATAGGAGAGGGCCAGAATAGAAGGATCAGTAATAAAAAGTGACAATAACAATACATTTGTAGCTTTACAGAGCTTTTGTTTATTTAAAAGGGAGCCAGCGACGCCCATTTGAAAGCTGCAAAGAGTCATAAGAAAAAGGCAAATAACTATAAAAAAAATAAATAATGAAAACCAATTGAAAACGTTGCTTAGAACTGGCCGTTCTATAACATAATAAACGTTACCTTAAAGGTGAACCACCCTTTAATTTGGATTTAGCATAAAGTAAGCACAAAAATATAGAATATGTCTAGATATAGAAGCATGACAATATAGACCATAAATATAAATACAGTCTGATGTTCCTTGATATACGTTGGAAGTGTATTTTCGGAGGATTATATATGTATATATATATATATATATATATATATATATATGCTTTTCTTCATTGATCCATTTGACATATCACTTTTCTTTTACTATGTTTTAACTGATTCTAAATACATTCTAAACACAGATTTAAAAAGATGAATTTAGTTTGGCTAATACCCACTGTATAACTTGCTGCAATGGCAGACATGACGGTTTGGTGTCATTTCCTTGTTACAGAGAACGCATTGTCTAAATCTATTTGATCTACCTCCATATTCTGCCCAGTGTGGTTAGGGTGTGTTAGTTTCCAAGTTCAGAAAAAAGTGTTGGACTTAAAAGAATAGAAAGTTTAGTTTAGGCAAGTGCTCATTAGAAGAAGAAGCATCCAGCACAAAGATAATAATAGAGTAATAGGGAGCCTTGCAGAAAAGCAACACAGGATGGATGACGTTCTTACTTTTGACTGGTTCCTCATGAGATCATCTATAGACTTGTCTAGTTTCCTCTCTTGGTTCCTCTCAAATACCCATAGGTTATCACAGCTCAGGCTCTTGAATAAAGCTTTGGGCTTTGTTTGTTCTGAATCCCTTTTGTGTTCCATGGAAGCCATCTGGGGCAGTGTCAGAGTTCTATTTTCACTGTTGATAGGCAGGTTCTGAGAAGCCGTCAGGTCTGTAGGTCTCTTCTTGTAAAGCAAAGCATTCCTCTCCCTTTGCAACTTTAGTGCCGTTGATGGGACAAGTTGTCTACTATCCTGTTTATATTGGCATTAAGTGAAATTCTGCTCTTCGGCTAAAACATAACTTTCTCAAACGTTTGCCAGAAACATAAATGATATATATATACATTTTTATATTAAAAGTAAAATATTTATTGTGCTAAAACAGATTCTAATGAGTTTGTAAAAGAAGCATTCATTCCCAGAACATGTCCATTTGGATGTTCGAAGGTCGAAGCTTCTAGGTATCTTTACAAATAATAAGAAATGTATAATTTGGAAACATGGGATGCACAAAATCCCAGATTCTCAGTTTCAGCCAAATACTGAAGTTCCAGAAAATATTAAGCCAAACCCTTTCTATATTCATATGTGAGAAAAATGTAAAAAATTGCATCAACTGTTAACAAAATTTTTTTTTACATTGTCCAGAGCTTTAAGTCCCCGGAGGCTAAATCCAAATCCTGGGAAAAGTGTTGGAATTGATGCAGACATACTGCAAGCAGATAAGATATAAGCAAAATGCAGCCTCCTAATTTAAACTATAAATATCCACCCTTATACTGGAAGTCATCAAGGAGTTCCATGGCCATATGAAGGCTTGCTATAGCCGCCTGAGTACAGTAGGGGGTCAGTAGCAGTGAGGCTTTTGCACAAAAGACATAATTAAGCACCATTTATAAACACACAGTCTGCATGTTTTTCATGGGCTTTGCTATAAAAAATAAAAATGTTATTTAAAATAAACAAGGAAGTCTACAGGCTTCTACTTCCCTTCATTCATTCAGGCCAGGTAGTTCCATTCCATTTGTAGAGTATCTAAGGCTGGCACCTTCAGGGAAATACTTAAACTTCTCTGTTGGTCACTACGTAGGGCTGACACCTGGTGCTTGGGGAAATGTTGATTCCCTATTTAAACATTGTGCTGAGGGAAAATATTCATTTAAACAGGAGGACATTCACCCCGCATTGGGATGAAGAATGTGTTGGGGACCAAAGGGAACACCTGGAAAAAAAGTTATCCTTTTCTCCAGGTGACCAGGTCTAAAAATTTGCAGAAAGCAGCACCTCACTAGTCTCCTAACTCAGGCAAGTGACAAACAAAAATACTCAATCCGAAATAAATCTAAGGGCAAGGCCAGACGTGGCGTTTTTATGTTGCATTTTTAAAAAAGCTCCATCTGGCGTAAATATGCATAAACTGCACTACCACTGAAACTAATGGAAAACGTACTATGGCAATTCTCACAGGGCGCTTGCAAGCTGAAATCCACCACGGGACGCCAGTATTGACGTTTAGCAGAAACGCCAATACGTCAAGAAACTACCAAATCAATTTTAAATAATTTAAAAAGGCAGAGGAACATTTTCACTGTACTGGTGGTGCTTCCTTTTGTTATCTCAAAAACTTCAGTGGCTTTATATGGCATCTGCTGGAAGGATTGAAGCCTTTAACAATGCAAAGTTCAGCAGCATTAAAAGATACGTGTTAATAAATAACACATGGAGAAATCCATCAATAATTCATTTTTGGAACTCACTGGGCCTAGAAGTAGATAGTAGTGATGGGCAAATCTGTGAGAATCTGCAGCGAATCGTAAAATTTTTGAAAAATTTGCGAAACGCATTGAAGTCAATATGACAATTTTTATACGTGTGACTATTTTGTCTGAATGCATTAAAGTCAATGTGCATCCAAATAATTGTGACGTAACAATTTTTTGAGGATTTTTCACCAGCAAATTTTCACTACAGTTTCATGAGGAAAATTTTCTTGGCACATTGTTTTATCATCTGGTTTTAATACAAGTAGAAGGATTACAAAAGTACAAACACCATCAATGCCAAGGATTATCACACTGGAATGAAAAGCAAATGTACTTACCTCATCTCTTAGTATGTCCATTACTGAAGAAGCAGTGTTGAGGCTGGGCTTTGACAGGTTGCTCACACTGATATCATCCTTGGGATTATTTCTCTCTGTTAAATGCCCTCCCCATGTTTTTGCTGCTGTCTCTGGGGAATCTGGACACCCCTCCACTGGAGAACTGTTCCCTAGAGAGGTCATTGAGGTGGCACTTACTCTGGAATGGATCAAGCTCCTACGTTGAAAGCTCGGCCATTGGCTAAAAGGCTTTGGACTCATTGGTCGAGATGGCATGTAGGTGATTTCAGCATTTGAGCACAAGTGAACTAAAGATGGCTGTTTGTTTAATGAATGTGGCTCATTTGAATCAAAGTTTGAAAAAATAGTCGATTCATCGTAAGACGTTTCAAAAGAACCGCCATTTTTAAGGCCCCATTTTTTATGTGTTTCCTTAACTTCCAGAGGTTCCAGATTGGAGTCTGTGGTTGTATCAACAGTCATACAAGGCTTTATTTCCATAGAGGAGGGTTTTTTAAATGGCTCAATAATTGGTGATACATTTCCATTCCCATTTTCCTTGGAAGCTCCCCTGGGCTTGTTTGTATTTATATGTGCTGATAAATTCAACACACTGAGTCTCTTAAATGACGAGTCTTTATCTTTGTTTTTGGAATTTCGGAGTGTTTTCCAGGATGATGGAAGTGGCTTTGACTTTTTCTTCTCCTCTCTAGGTGTGACCTCTAAACTCTGGGTGGCAATGTCTTTATCATTGTTTTTAAAATCAAACATACTCGAAAAAGACTTATGTGCCCACATCAATCTTTCTTTTAATCGTTTACTCTCTGTGGTTCTTTCACTCTTGGTGTCACAGTTTTCTGTTGGAGGTTTGCAGGTTGCCTGACTTTTTTGATTATCTGATTTATCGTTGGTGCTTGGTGGCACAACACCGCATCTTAATCTGGTAAAATTGTCAAGATCAATTCTCCCAGACCCAGATGCCTTCCTCATACTCCTGTTGTACAGAAAACCACTTTCATATGAATCTTCATCAGAGAAGTCCAGCATATCCTTTGTATTTTGACTGGCAAGTTGTGAGCCATTTGGTGTAGCTATTTTAGCTGACAGGTATTTTTTAAAAATGTCATTTTTTGTATTCGTCCCTTTTATTTTTTGATTAGTATCTTCTTTTTCCTCTGTTTTGTTTTTTTTTAATTCTGCTATTTTGGGATCTTTTTGTTCGTCTGACGACTTTACACTGTTTTTTTTGTCTCTTATTTTGTTGTTCTCACTTCTCCAGTGGTATCCCATGCTGCCCTCAATACCTTCACTATTGGAACTGCTGCAATTGCTTTCGTTGTCATCCACCATGTCTATATTGTCCATTTTATTTTCAATGGTGTAATAATACATACCATCTCTGGTGTCTTCAACTGTTGCAAGACAATGGTCTCTATTTTCCTCTGAGAATGAAACTTCAATGTCACTTTCATCTCCATCAGAATCCTGTACAGCTTCAAGGTATTGTTTTTGCGTAAAGAAGACATCGTCTCCTTGGTCAAGATTAGAGCCAATCGATTCCACCATATGACCATAACTATGGAATTCTGGATCTTTATAGTTTTTTTTCTTCAGGGTTTTTGTTTTAGAGGTTTGTATATCTATTTGAGGGGAATTGTTTTGTTCTTTACCTAACAATATATCCCACAAGTGTCTGCCATGGGTTTCTGTATGTTCTTGAACAAACATTCTTTCTGAGTCCTTTTGAAAGAGAGAAGTCTTCCTGTTTATATCAACAAGAGTGGAACTATTCTGCTCATCTTCTCCTAGTTCCACACATTCCATTGAATATAATGATTCACAAGCTGAACCCTGATTTAATGAATCACTGCTATGACTTAAATGTTCGTTGCTGTTCAAATGTGAAGAACTGCCATTTTCATGTTTATATGTATTTTGCTTAATTTCCTTCCAAGTTGTTTGTGTTTCTGGCTGATGAACGGATAATACAATAA
Source organism: Xenopus laevis (assembly GCF_017654675.1). Lineage (NCBI taxonomy): Eukaryota > Metazoa > Chordata > Amphibia > Anura > Pipidae > Xenopus > Xenopus laevis. Next base: position 136,417,380 of record NC_054379.1, read on the forward strand.
CAGCCGATCTGTCTTGTAGACTATTTAAGGAGTCTTTTGATTTAGCAATAACTTGAAGGTCTTTTACATGACTCATTGACTCTTGTCTGCTAACTTGTTTCCTTAACAGGCTGCCTAGTGTCATATTTTGTTTTTCTTTAGATTCTGTGGGTTCTTCCCAGTAACCTTTAAATATGTCTTGAAAAGAATCAGATGAAATACTGTCCACCTTTTCTTTTGAATTATTCATGTCTATTGCTGACATACAGCCTCTAGTTTCTTTTCTATCATTGGTTATAAAACACTGAGAGCTTTGAAATTCATCGTGTCCTGCAGGTGATAACACATTTCCCCCCTCACATAGCTGAGAAGAAAGATAGGAATCTTGCAAATGAACAATGTCCTTGGAAATGTGTTTTTCTTTCTCAGTATGTGCGAAGAGTCCTACATTCTGAGATATAGAATTTAAATAACAGCCTAAATTAATTTCCTCTAGAGATGGAGACTCTAAACATGTTTTCTGTTTGCTTTGTGTTAGTGCACTTGCAATTCCATGCTTGCTAGAAAAGTCAGAATAATCAGAAATCTCAAAACTGATATTAGGCACACTTTGGCTGGGCCCACCTGTAAAAATGGCTGTCTCACACCCTTCACAATTAAGGCAGTTTTCTGATTTTGATTTAGCAATTTCTCTAGTTGATTGTAATACTGCTTGGCACCCAAATACATCCTTAAGGCTGGATCTTCTAATTTCTAATCCATTGATGTCTATTATGTTTGTGCAACCACCTACTGCTTTTGAGTCTGGTCTTAAGAAATCTTTTAGTTGAGTGACGTCATTGTAAGTTATATCCAATTGCTCTTGATCTAATGGTAAAGTTTGGTGTAACACATTTGTTTCAGAAGCAGTCTCATATTTACTGCATTCTTCGGTACTGCTCTCAATGATGTTGGAATAAAGACCATTGTCATCGTTATTTAATGAATACAAAGGTTCTTCTTTTTCCGGGAAAAGGCAATCAGATCCGATTAGTTCGTCATTCGTTTCACTAGAAATCGATTCAACATCTGAAATACTTTCAAATACTTCACTTCTTAATTCTGAAGAACTTTCACTGAAATTTGACCTTGTTTCAAAATAGTCTTCATCCTGTTCCTGACATAAAGTCACCTCTTGCAAGCATGGTTCCCTGCAATGCTCTTCGGTGAAATCTATTTTAGTGCTAGAGTCTTCATTGGGCTCAGGGGTCTGTAAAAAAACATTTTTTTATTATTCAGTATAGAACCTGTAGAGCATGTATTGACAATATAAATATCTTTCTATGTATGGTGTTCTGGAGGAAGCTGCAGTTTGAATTTGCAACAGTTTTTATGAGACAAATTGCAGCAAGACAGGACCAAGCCAGAGGTTTTTTGTAAATCAAGTTGATTATAAAGGCAGAATTGTCCCTGTACTTTTAAGCAGGTAAACACTATCTTAGTTAACTGTCTTTTGTAACTAATAGATAGTGGAAATCAGACTACACATATTAACTGTTGCCTATAAATAGAGACTTCTTTTCATCCCAGTTATTCCTACAATTTTGAACTAAAGGACCAGTATAGGTTTGTATAGTGAGAGGCATAGTGTATGTCCTTCTGTGCAGTATTTAAATATCAGTAGAAGGCAACTTTGAGTAGATGTTACAGGTCACACTTCCATTTGTTGCAGTATAGTCACCCAGGTCTTCACTTCACAAGAGGTAATGTAATTTAAGTGGCAAAGCTTTCGCCAATTCTGCCAAACCAAAGTAACTAATGGCATTTACTATCCGTCTGTTTGAAAACAATTGATTGCTATGGACTACTAGACCTGGTGAAAACTTTGTGAATTTTCTACATTACCCTTTCTCGTAGACAGCACCAAGGTTTTGAGATACAACTGCTGAAATAACATTTTGGGTCAAAGTTGTCCACAACTGGCCCACAGAAAAGACTTTAGAACAGCTGGAACAGTGATCTGTAGGAAACTATCCCTATTACAGTCAGGGGCGCTCCACCAATGAGGCGAGTTGAGCTACTCGCCTCAGGCGGCAGCGCCTCCCTGGTAACTAAGAGCCGGATTTCCAGTTTTCAACCTGGAAATTCCGCTTTTCTAGTGCAGAGAGCGCAATTGCGCTCTCTGCACTAAGCGACATGGACTGCCCCTGCCCTCTCTGGCGCTCTAAAGGTGAGTGCCGTGGGGAGGGGTGGGGGCGGCAAAAGAAGGCCGCCTCAGGCGGCATAATGGCTAGAATCACCCCTGATTACAGTATATACAACAGCTCTTCAACTGTGTTATAAGTATCCAAAGAGAAGAATAAATAAAGCTGTTAGAGACCATTCCCATTGACTATAGAAGTCTTGCCAGGTTTTACTAGCCGAGCTAGAACGACTTCATGTTTTTTTCCTACTTGAAAATACTTGTACATATATTCGTGTTCTCATTCTTTGCCGCATTTTTTACAAATCATACAAAAACACCAACTCTATTTTGGTTAACTGGCATTCATAAGGTAGCCATATTGGCCCATTTATGAGAACCTCCAAAGGGCCTACTCGACTGTTATCTGGTCGAAAATCAGATGTCGACAGATGTCGATTGGGTAGGTTTGAAAATCCCACCAGGGAAAGAACTGCATTGCATTGGCTTGTTGATGCTGTCTTCACTCTGATGGCCTGTACTTCCCATCATAGTGATCCGATAGAACGATTCAACCCGATATTGCCTCAAGGTGGGCATATCAGCAAAGGAACCAAGTTCACCAAACAAGCGCATCTTTCAATGAATGCTTAGGGGCCGATTCATCAAGCTCGAGTGAAGGATTCGAAGTAAAAAAACGTCGAATTTCGAAGTGTTTTTTGGGCTACTTCGACCATCGAATGGGCTACTTCGACCTTCGACTACGACTACCACTTCGAATCGAAGGATTCGAACTAAAAATCGTTCGACTATTCGACCATTCGATAGTCGAAGTACTGTCTCTTTAAAAAAAACTTCGACCCCCTAGTTCGGCAGCTAAAAGCTACCGAAGTCAATGTTAGCCTATGGGGAAGGTCCCCATAGGCTTGCCTAAGTTTTTTTGATCGAAGGATATTCCTTCGATCGTTGGATTTAAATCCTTCGAATCGTTCGATTCGAAGGATTTAATCGTTCGATCGAAGGAATAATCCTTCGATCGTACGATCGCAGAATTTGCGCTAAATCCTTCGACTTCGATATTCGAAGTCGAAGGATTTCAATTCCTAGTCGAATATCGAGGGTTAATTAACCCTCGATATTCGACCCTTGATGAATCGGCCCCTTAGTCTTTCAGTGTATGGCTTTAGTCTAAATTCTCAATTTTGCTCTACTTGTTCCTCTCTGGCTAATTTCATGATGCCTATTCAGTTTTTTGTTTTCACTTTCATATTCTAAAGGAGCATTCTCAGAGCAGAATTGAATATTTGACTGTTTGTGCCAAGAGTGAGAAGTTATAAACACCTTATTGAATTAGCCCAATTAAATTAGAGAGGACACATTCCTTCTCTGATGAGCTAAGGTTGGTATGTGTTATAACAGGCAGTAGTGCAGTCCAGCTGTTATCTAGCCTGCCAGTACTTATTCCTTAGCCAAAGTACTTATGTTTTTCTCCCTCGATTGCTATCTTTTTAAAACTGTTATGTTAAGAGGCAGCCCTCACATCAGAAATTCCTTTTATAGCACATCATCCTAACTTGTCACACCTTAGCAAAAGCTCTAATCACCTTAGTGGATATATCATCTTCTGTCTTTGTAATGTAGGACATAGCAACCTGCATCTTGTACAGTCTTGATGAAAAAAGGGATTCTGACAATGATAGCAAAACCTAGGTAGGAGGATGTGGATTTATATCACTACAAATGGTTAGGGGAGGACAAGGTACTCCAGAATTAGTTGTAGAGTAACTCACCAAACAGTGAAAGTGGTCCAGGTGCACCAGCCCCAGACCCCCAGCTTTAGGGAGCGGTACAGCAGAAGATAAAGAAGCAGGGCTGACCGGCACTCGAATGGATCCACAAGACCAGAGATATTCGGTTAAAAAATACATTTATTGGTAGAAAAGTTAAAAATATAGCTTCATCTCCATCTACCCTATGCATTTCACACCCCTCAGGGTGCTTAGTCATGGGCTCCTGAGGGGTGAGACTAAACACCCTGCGGGGTGTGAAACGCGTAGGGTGGATGGAGATGAAGCTATATTTTTAACTTTTCTACCAATAAATGTATTTTTTAACTGAATATCTCTGGTCTTGTGAATCCGTTCGAGTGCTGGTCAGCCCTGCTTCCTTATCTTTGGATTTATATCACTACCAGTTATACAGTAGGTGCTTCCACTATAATTTGCCCCTGCATCTTTTGTAAATCAAGTTGATTATAAAGGCAGAATTGTCCCTGTGCTTTTAATCAGGAAAACACTATCTTAGTTAACTGTCTTTTGTAACTAATAGACAGTGGAAATCAGACTACACATATTAACTGTTGCCTATAAATAGAGACCTCTTTTCATCCCAGTTATTTCTACAATTTTGAACTAAAGGACCAGTATAGGTTTGTATAGTGAGGGGCATAGTGTATGTCCTTCTGTGCAGTGTACTAGTATCAGTAGTAGGCACCTTTGAGTAGATGTTACAGGTCACACTTCCAGTTGTTGCAGTATAGTCACCCAGGTCTTCACTGAGCTAATCTGCAGGCTGTTATGGGCTATGTCTATAAAACTTATAGGATAAAGCTGCTTTTCTAAATGGACCTCTGTCATAGGTCCTGGCTTACAAACACATTACAAACACATTAAATGTTTAAGTGCAAATGTTTAAGGGCACATTATTCTTAAATAATAAAACATCATATGTTACAATGCATCAGAGATGTCTCAGTGGTCCATGGTCCCATAGCTCCCTCCTACCACTTTTGACTCCATTGGTCTCTTCACTAGAGGAGCCATGCTTGCTTGCTGTAAGTAGACACTTTCTAAAGATACTCTAACTGTGGCTGGAGACATATGATTTCCATTCAAGGAAGAACCCTATTATGGAATACTTACTATTTATCCCCCTCCAATCCTTTCTTACTCCTATCAGCAGTATACTCTTCTTCATTCTTAGAGATGGCTTTATCCTCTTGGAAATGACTGCCCTTGTACTAATGAATCTACTCCAGATTTTGGTTTAGGTCATGTGCAGATCACTCCACATATTAGCATTACCATCCTGAAGGCCATAAAGCTCCCCTAACACCACAAAACACCTCGTCCTAGAGAGTACTGACTTTTATCCCCCACAAGAGGCCTATTAGGGCAACTTACTCCACCTATGACAGATGCTAGGTAACTAGCTGACATGATGCAGAGGACTGGTGGTGGAATGCCCAAGAGGCAGTTACTGTTCCCCTCCATTGTGTTTCCTTAAATTTCTGTCCATTTGTGAAAAAATACATATTGAATCCTAATTATTTACTGAAGGTATGTTAAGTAGACGTTTACTAAGCCATTAAACTGTTATTGCAAGAAGCAGTGTCAGATGGCTGGATATTTACACATGTAGTTTATTATTCAAACATAGCTAGATCCGATGATTGAGTGGTGTTACTGTCCCAGAATAATAAAGCAGACAAATGTAGGAAGAGCCAAATCTTTATGTTCTTTCTGTGAGCGAGACAACAGCCTGTTCTCAGCTATGTCATACTAATATAGCTTGTTCTTTATTTAAGTACTACCTCTAATATATTAAAGGGAATGTTTGCCTTAAAAGAACAAGTGATCAGTGCTAACCAGTTATGAACTCTAGTAAGCATTTTACATGGAAACGAGGATATTTCTAGGTTTCATTTAGAAGCTATTACCAGGTAAAGCCAGGAAACATGACAGGTATTTTCAGTAATAAACTGGCTATTGGGTCAGTGTTTCATTCCATTCAGTAGATGGTACAGGTATGGGTTCTGTTATCCAAAATACTTGGGACTTTGAGTTTACAGATAAGGGCTGTTTCTGTATTTTGGATCTCCATATCTTAAGTCTACTAAAAATTGGGATGCACTGAATCCAGGATTCGATTTGGGATTTGGCTTTTTCAGTAGAATTCAGATTCAGCTGAATAGTTGTGCTTGGCGGAACCTGAATCTTAATTTGCATCTGCAAATTGGGGGCGGGAAGGGAAATCAGGTGACTTTTCATCATCAAATTTCCCCCACTGTTTCCTTTCCCGTCACTAATTTGCATATGCAAATTTGGATTTGGGTCGGTATTCAACCGAATTTTACACGAAGGAATTTTTCACGAAGGTCTTCGGCAGAATCCAAAATAGTGGATTCGGTGCATCCCTACTTAAAGTCATTTAAACATTAATTAAACCCAATAGGATTGTTTTGCCTCCAATAAGGATTAATTATATCTTAGTTGGGATCAAGTACAAGGTACTGTTTTATTATTACAAAGGAAAAGGTAATAGTTTTTTTGAAATGTAAATTATTTGATTAAAATGGAGTCTATGGGAGATGGACTATAATTTGGAGCTTTCTGGATAACCGATTTTTGGATAACGGAAGCCATAGCTATATATAATTATTCCTTTATAAAGAATGATATTTAGTAAGTCCCACACATATAACGTATGTTTTGCAGAATTACCTGTAGGTGACTGATTATCTATGGAACAATAATGTCAATATCCTACTTATTAATATGGGTTATTCGTTAATGACAGTTCAAAAGAAAATGCTATTAAATGTATATTTAAAAATCACCTGTTTGACAAGGGCCTTAAAGGGACAGTTTATGCCTGAACAAGTTTTTTTATCAACATAATTTAAATTAATAGCAGTTATGCTGAAAATGTATTTTTTTTGATCATTTAAATTAAAATAATTTTTGCTGATCATTTAAATTATAAAGTGGATCATTTTGTCGCTATTTTTATCACATCCACCTCCCTCTTCCAATATGATGTTGAGTTAGTTTAAACATAGATAATCAGATCTGTATAAACAAACCCCTCCCTTGTGCCCTTTGCTGTTGGAATAAACAGAAAGTTGGCATTTGATTACAATTTCCCTGTTTAACTCAAGAAAAACTCAACAAAATACGTGTTTTTTTCTTACTTAACATTAGGCAAAAAGTATGTTCATCCCCCCATGTTGCACAGGGGTTTTTACTGTACATTAAAATTCTATAAAGAAGTGCTGTTCTTTATCACTTATACATATTTAAGACCCACTGAGGCTCATTTATCAACACTGGGCAAATTAGCCCATGGGCAGTTACCTATAGCAACCAATCAGTGATTAGGTTTTTAAAGCCAGCTGCAAGTAGAACAATGAATGCAGCAATCTGATTGGTTGCCATGGGTTACTGCCCTGGGGCAAATTTGCCCAGTGTTTATAAATGACCCCCACTGTCTATTATCTGTTTTGGTACTCTGTTGTGAATTGGCTGAATCCCTAGTCATAAATCATGGTGGAACTTTTTTGGTGCCCAGGAAGGGGCGATTCTTTCAGTCCACCCTCTAATATGCATAATTGGTTTATATTTGCACACACACTGGTGGGACTGCATATCACTGTGGGTGAATATACATGACTGGGTGCCATTTAGTTTCCATTGGGAGTGAGCTCTTTCAACAAAGGGAGATTAATAAAAACAATGTACGGAATATAATGGCCCATATCCACATAACGGCACAAGACTGCTGGCCCAGTGCTTTTACGTAGCTCCTGATATCCTCATATTTTAAAACAGGTTGTGCATTGGTTCACACAATACAAAAGTTTCAGTGAATCATGTGACAAAAGGGAATTATTGCTTTCAGGGGTGTTAACGTTCATGCTGTATAAATGATGTTGATGGACACAATAAGCATAGAGGTTTGCAAAGGCCCAGTAGGTTCAAGGTGGTGCAAGGTGCAGGACTCCATTGTGCACTAGCATTCCATTAGACTCATAATACAAAGAGCTCTAGGTGAGGCCTCACTGCAATCTCATACCATTAGTAAATGTCACTGGCTTCCAATAAGCATGCATCACATCAAATACAAAGAGTAGTTGTGAACACCTGACCCCTTGCATATTTTCAGCATAATGCTTATAGTACACATTTCATTTTCTGTTTTACAATATTAACATTTGTATTATTCATGCAATAATAATTCTGACTATAGTTCACAGGTTTCCATGCGATTCCTCTGCTGTTCCCTTAACAAACCCATACATCTCAAAGTCATCTCCAGGGAACATTGAAAGTGCAAAGACTTCTGGTGAATCCCAGAATCCTGAAGAGCCTTTGTCCACAATAAATAAGCCAGAACAAAAGAGTGGTAAGGGGAGCAGACTTACAGCTCTGTTGCCCCTGGTTTAGTAAACAAGGCAGATACTTTCTACCACTGAGGTGGTGAAACATCTCAAAAACATCAACAGTACTTTCTAAAACTGACAAAAAAGTCCCCAATTACTGGAATGTTAACGAAGAACAATATCTTGATTCTCTTACACTTTGGCCCTTTAAAATATGGGATCTGCAAAAATATTACAGTCAAACACCAAATATAACAGCAATTGTAAAACGCAGAGCTATAAATCATCAATACAAAGAATCCAGCTGCTACTATATTGCCACTGCAATTATGTGGAACTCTGCTCAAACCTAAACTAAAATGCAAGATATGAAACCTATGGAGAGGCTACATACACCTGGAAAGTAGGGTTGCCACCTGTTGGGTGTTGAACAGTTCAGTTTTTCTTAGGGATATTGAGGTCACAACTGCCTGTTCGGGTTCCAGCCTTTTGAAACCCAACCAATAATGTGGCCAATAACCACCTCTGATGTCAAAACCATCTGTATTTGTGGAAGTCAAAGGTTGCAACCATACTGGAAAGGGAAAAGGAATAAGGTAAAAGGGCTAATTTGCAATGTTCACCATGCAAAATCCAACTTTCAGGCTCATGGTCCCATGTTGTTTTTACCATCAGCACTTTTGCCAGACTTCTGGCATAAATATGATCACCCGCTACTTGTGAATACTGCTCTAATATAAATGCAAATTAGCCCCTGTTTTCTGTGAATCAGGTGCAACTCCGGCAAACTGTTTCAGAGCTGGGATGGCATCATTTTGGCATGTCGATGCACTCAGTGTCAAAAACAGCATTGGTTTGCTTTCCACAAACCAGTGCTTTCAATTACAGCCATGGGCACTACCCACTAGGGCAGCAGTTCCTGGTTTTCCTAATGTCCATGCTCACAAATCATGTGCCTAGGTATATTCCTGTGCCCTAGATCTGTAAAGCACTAACAGCACCCAGTTGGAATTCATTTCCTGCACCACCCATTGTCTGGACATCCCACTAATCAGTGATCCCCAACCAGTGGCTTGTGAGCAACATGTTGCTCCCCAACCCCTTGGATGTTGCTGCCTGTTGCCTTAAAACAGGTGCTTATTTTTTAATTCTTGGCTTGGAGGCAAGTTTTAGTTGCATAAAAATCAGATGTACTGCCAAACAGAGTCTCCTATAGGCTGCCAGTCCACATAGGACAACCAAATACTGTAGCTAATCACAGCCCTTATTTTGCACCAGCCAGGGTATTTTTCATACTTGCATTGCTCCCCAAACTCTTTTTACATCTGAATGTTGCTCAGGGGTTGAGGACCCATGTATTGTATTGGTCCTCTTTTTTATTATGACTCCTCAGGTGACTGATATGTTTTAAGCTGGCACAAAGCAATCCCCACTGAATCACAGTAAGACATTTCAGCTACTAGGTTAGACACACATGGAAACATTAAGGAGGTTATTTATTAAACCTCAAATTTTTCTGATTTTATCATACCCTGAAGCTCCTAAAAGTATGAATCTGAAAATCCGCCATCTCAAACGTGTTGAGGTCATGTAGAAGTCAATGGCAGATGTCTCTATAACAAAAAGAAGATATTGTGATCTGCACTGCGTTTCTTCCGATAATCTGAAAAACTGGGGGATTTCGGGTGAATGATAACCTGAAAAAATCAAGCGAGTCAGGCGTCAAATCTAAAAAATTCACATGATTCACGTTTTCACTCCATTTTAAAGAGTCTTTTCCTGACCTGACTTTTTCAAGTTATTTTATTGATAAATACGATAAAATCATGGAAGGGAGTTTTGTCGAGCTTGGTTTAATAAAAAGATGGGATAAATTTGAGTTTTAGTAAATAACTACCCAAGTATTACTAGTTCCTTTTACTGGGATATTATATATCACTGTCTGTACAATATTACTTTACATATAATTAAAGTAGCTTAAAAACCCAGCTACAGTAGCTTCACCTATGGTTTCATATCAAATTGCTACAACTGATGTACCTTTAAGTTATGTGCCACATATAAATTCCACTGAGTGTCATGCACATATATAAATGTGAGTCACAGACAAGCAAATTTAGTCTTTGAATGATAGTTCTTTGGGACTCACGTTAAAGCCACGCACCTCCAGAGATCCCTTAAATAGCCAATGGTACTAAAACCGTGATTTGTAGAAATGCAGTTAACTGTGATGCATATTTGGGCCCAAGCAAGATACATGGGCGCCATATTCTCAATTAAAAGGCCAAAGCACAACCACAGCTATTATTGCACTACAATTCCTAGCATATACATGGTGGAGGGGATGTGGAGGATCCCCACAGGTTAAACATGTCTACTAAAACATGTATCTACTAAAAGTATTTAACTGTTATACATGATACATCCAAGGTAAATGCTCATCCTGCCCTACCCTAAAATGGATGCTTCAAAACTACCAGTATCTGAATACACGGGCAAAGGATTTTTGAGGGCCAACCAGAACAAACAATTCTTTACCATATTCCTCAGATTTTTTTTTTGCCTCACTCATGCCCTCAACATTAACTGGAACCTGCGTGGGTCCCTGTTGTACCTAAATATATATAAAAGCCCCATAAATTTGTAAATTTGATTTAGTTTGGGTTATTTTATTAATAAATAAGGTCATATCGACTATGGGAATTTGGTTGTGGGGTTTTTTTTAAATAAAATATGAGATAGATTTGGATTTTAGTAAATAACCTCCTTAATGTTGACATGCTACACTCACTTCTTTCTTCTGTTTTTGCTCTTCCCTTTAGTCTTTTTTTTTTTTTTGCTTTTACTTTTTCACCCCTTTGTCCTTTTGTCTCAATGATCTTCCCTTTTCTCATCTTATGTACTTCTCTATCCACCTCAGCTGTGACGTTGGAATTAATTTGTACGGGGTTCTTTGTTGTTTTGTAGTGTCTATTTATATCACAAAAAGGTGCAACATTTGCCCAGGTGTAGTAACTCATAGCAACCAGTCAAGTAAATGCTTCCTGCTGATTGTTGGTTGTTATAGGCTAGTAGACCTATAGGAAGCCTTGCACCTTTTATTACGTTACCCTGATTATGTTTTATATTGCCACTTATGCAAAACAAGAAGTGCTACTGTATGCACTAATACAAATAATATAGATCAATTTGGCTCTTTTGTATTCTCAGCATGGGTCTTCCACATCAACTCTGGTGTAAAGAAAGGGGAAAATCCTTGAAATTCTACTTCATCTCCACCAGAATATCACCTAAACTACATTACATTTATGGTAACAGAAGTCTATGATGCAATCTCTGCATATTAAATTTAAGCTGTTCCAACTGTACCTAGCAATGCAGATATTACTAGTATTTTAAGTCCTTTTTCAATCCTAGATATTGTCCTATAAAAATCTATTAACTGCTCCAAGGATTTTATGGCTCTGTTCAACCAAAACTGAGAACATGTAACATCACTGACGTAAAGGAAATATATGGCAAGTTAGTTCAAACTTTCAAACATTTGAAGGTTACACTTCCACCTTGTTCCATCATGTGCAACTTTTGCGCCAGATCGACCTCAACATGTACAAAGTAATGGGTAGCAGATTGGGTAACACTTATGCACCCATGAAATAATCACAACATAAAAGCCTTGTTCTTCCAGGAATATCCTGCAATAAAGTATTTGGTCCCACTGACAGGTCTCACGCTATGTTGATGTTCAACAGAAAAGCATTGGACCCAGGAGGAACATCACTTTTTTCATAGATAGTCATGTGCTGCTTGGCATCAGCTGGCTGTAGCAAAAATTGTATGTTCTACATCCTAGCAAATGAGATCTAGTATTGGCCAATCATGTTTCTTAGCTCTTTTAATCCCTTGATCATTGATGTCCTCATCAACAGTTGGCTCTCTGTTATACATACAGTAGCTACAGTTTAGCACTCTTTCCTTTCATATCTTGTTTCTACTGCTGTTCAACATATCATTTAAGTCAGGCTCTTGTTGTGTCACAAATATCCCCGCAACAATCTGATATGCAGAAAACACAGCGACTGTATATTTATCTACTACTATACCCAACAGTATCCTGTACAGCTGTACAGTTGTCTGGAAATTGTATGTCTGGTTGTTGTGTATTCCTGCTGCATTCCTCCAACATATTAAGCTTTGCAAATGTAAAGGCTTAAATATATTGCCAGTAACTAGAAATAGGAAGCACATTTAGGCGTTTAAAGACAGAACAACAATTGGAGAACACATTACAGGTCACAAGAGTGCCTGAACTAGTCACCTTTGTTGGTCTACCCTGCAAACAAGTGATGGGTCCAGTGCCCAAGCCTGAAATCTTTGTATGAAATATGACTTAGTGAACTCAAACATTAAGAAGGCTCCTAGCCTAGATATGACTATTGTGCTCCTCTTGTTTTAGAATTGTGGTATAATGGCAGCTTACTTTGAGGCATGTTGACCCTCACAGTGTTATCCCAAAGCAAATCATTTACCGCATCTTTTAATAATAAACCCAAATGATGCCCAATGTTCTTGGTCTTTCAGTGGCACCCTGGGAAGCCGATATGACGTCACAAAAGCAATCATTATCATCATCAACATCATCATCACTTATTTATGTAGCACCAGCAAGTTATGCAGCGCTTGACATTAATATATAACAAAGAGGGGGCTACAATAATTGAACAAAACAAGGATCGCAGATTCAGATGGACCTGCTCACATAAGCTTACAATCTGTTTGACTCTTTCAGTTAGTATTACAAAAAAGATACACACAAGTGCTAACTGTCATTTTGTTAATACTATAGTTCTAGCAAAATAGATTCCCTGTTGCTTAAATCTGACTTCCTTCCATGAAACGTGTGTCCCATTTCCATGAGCAAAACAGACTTGTGTCTCTATCTTTCATTGAGATCACTCAATTAAAGATTAGTATTTTACCTTACCCTTTGGTCGTCTTGTTTTTTGAATCCGGCACAGAAGGTTAGAGACTCTCCTGCTCGTTACTTATCGTTTTTGATTGTAACTTAGAGCAGAATATGTGAAGGCTATTGTGCATGAGGCTGCACACTGTCATTAGGGAGACATGCAGAGTACCAGTTCAACAAGTTTTAAAGAGCGTTATTATTGGCTGCTTAAACACGCACTAAAAACAATCCTTTGGTTTCACGTAACACCCACAGTTTGTATACATATCCAGCAACTTGTTATAAATAGGATGAGAGGCTACATGTTAACGTACAGAATGTTGTGTCTGTGTTAGCAAATTGATATACAAAGATGCCTACAGTATACACACTTATTCTTCCATAGATATCATGCGTGTTCTGCTATCTCACGCAGGTTCATTAATACAATTTATTCATCATCTTAGCTGTCTTTCTGGACCCCAATATTAGCACTTGTACTGAACTGTGTATTGGACAGAATAAACATATTGATCAGACACCTGGTTTTGCGGGACTGAAGAAAACACATTATCATCACTAGGAACTGAGAGAAGTCATAAAATGTGTTTATTAGGCTACAGAGAATAAAACAAGCCAACTGCTTAAGATCACATTTACTTTTATTATGCAAAACAAATAATTGGGGAATGAAGTTGCCTTTTAACTTTTAATATTCCACAGAACTTAATCTAAGCAATTTTTCTATGGGTCTCAGTTCTACTATAGCTCCAAAAAAAAGTAATGAAGAAAAAGAAGAGAAAGTCTAATGGGGGTGATAGAAATCTTGCCAACCTATTAGTGGACTGGTTCAGTAGTTAAACTTGATAATGGAAAAGAAAATCTTAAAACGTGAATTGGTAAATTTAAAAACTCTTATTATAATGCTAAGTTTTATGTATGTCTGGAATGTTGGTTTATGTATACACCTACCAATACCAAAGCGAACATGGACTTTTATCAGCTATAGATTCATAGAGTGACTGTTGAGTTTTTCACCTAGAAGGAAGCCATAGTCAGTCATCACACCACAGACTTTATCTGCCTGCCCGTAATAAGAATAACATGAAATATTATCCTTATTTGTGCCATGATGTACCTGAAGAATCAGTCCTTGCAGGTTATATGGCATCTGGAGCAATAGTACAGCATTTTACATAATCTGCTGTGGGAACCTTCTTCTTCAGCTGCACCTAAAAGGTGTAACTCTACTTGGCAACATAATACTCTGACACCACTGAGACCCTAATAAATGTTTGCTACAGGTCATCTTCCCAATTGTGGGTTCCTTTAAAGATTTCGTGTATATTTTGGGGGCCAGTAACTTCAGCTTTTTAAAGGAGAAGGAAAGCTCCAAGGTTGTTTATTGCCAACAGATTAGCCACAATAGTGCAAGCTAGAATGCTATATTTATTCTGCAGAATGCTTTACCATACCTGAGTAAACAGCTCTAGACACTGTCTCTGTTTGTTTAGGATAGAAGCTGCCATATAAGCTTGGTGTGACATCACTTCCTGCCTGAGTCTCTCCCTGCTCACTTACAGCTCTGAGCTCAGATTACAGCAGGGATGGGAGGAGGGAGGGGGAGAGGAGCAAACTGAGCATGCTCAAGCCCTGCCCTGGAGGTTTATGCTGAAAACATGAAGTCCGATACAGAAGCCCATGTGTACACAATAAAAGGAAAGAAATGCAGTGTTTCTTTTGACAGAGGACTCAGAGCAGCATTACTTTGAGGGTTTACTGGTATATTTATAGACCTTTCTGATAAAGCTTACTTCATTTTAGCCTTTCCTTCTCCTTTAAATATGTAAGAAAAGTCTTTCCGTGGATATAATAAGGGAAAAACTTGATGCAGAACAATGTTCCCTCTAAGCTGCGAGCACACAAATGTTGAGGCCAGCACACACAACAAATTGTGTTGTGCTCAAAGAAATTTGTGTGAAAACACAACATTTTGTTTTAATTCTGACCTGTGCACACAGTTTTTAAAAATGCGCACACAGGTTTAAAATGTGCACACAAAAGATTTTTTTTGCGCACATAGCTGAGAAGGAATTAGAGGGAACATTGATGCAGAAGTGTGTTTATTAGATCTATGAGTTATGTACAAATGCCAATATAAATAAAATAACCGCTCTGCTGTAAATGTATTAGAAAAATGCAAAGGATTTCTATTCTATTCGGAACTGAATAAACAGAAAGAGAGAACTTGTCTAGAGATGGTGAAAGGAATGCAATGTGTCTGTAATCCCTCTGGCTTATAGCTGCAGCTGGGCCGTATTCTATAGAAAATAATGCAATGCATTTGGTGCAATGTGCAAATAACAGAAGCAATGCCCTATATATGTACTGATATTATATTATAGGCATTCTGCTTTGAATTCACTGTTATTTGAAGCCTTTGCAACAATTCTTTGGTTACCCAGCAGTTCCAATATTATAGTTATTAATCGACTAGGAAAGTTATATTCCCTTGGTGAGACCCCTGTAAATATAATCACTAGCCTTGGACTCTGGAATTCTTTTCGAATTACACCATCTTTGATGAATGTCCTAGGAGTTCCATGGGCTGCACATGCTCCCTACCCAGCTTCCCTTGCATCTGGTTTGATACCGATGTACATGAGCCATTCAGTAATGTACAGTAAAAGGACACAAGGAACCCCAGGGAAATTCATTAAAGATGGCAGAGTGGAAGCTCCCTTGGGGTCCATGGAAAGTAGCTATATTTACTGGGAATTGCCTAACAAATTGGCACCCCTGGCATAACCATGACTTAATGGCTAATTCTCCTCTTGATTTATCAAAATATTAAAACTTTCCTTCTGATTGATTCAGTGTGTGAGAAATCATTAGCTTTATTCTTGAGTGTTTTCGCCATGCATAAAATGTTAATATACTGTTGCCCGTATTTTATATTGTATATGATATAACAGTTTTATTATTTTATTATACATGGAATGTCTAACCTGCAGCCCCTGCAGCAACCCCAGCTGCCGTTGAACTGCATTTCTAAATGCCTTAACTGTCCTACCCTAAATCTACTTCTGACAAGTCATATATTATTAAGCCATTATCTTTGCTAAAGAGCAAGAGAGATGCCAAGGAGCCATATGAACCTGTCAATACTATTGGGTAGTCATTCCTAAGCACATGCCAATAATTTCAAAGTAATGAATTCATTTAGTTTGTTTTTGCAATAATCACCTCTGCCGTCCCTGGTTAGTAATTGCAGTGTGGGCAGCAGGTAAATTGATCACTGTTCTGCATAATTCATGAAGGTATTGGCCTCTGCAAACTAGTGAGAAAGGAGGTTTTTTTTTCCTTGTTCTATAGAGTTTAATGCATCACGGCCTAAAGCGACAGCTAATTATTTTACTGAGATGACATTGTTTTGTTTGGCTGCTGCTATGTTTAATTGTTAACCATTGTCTGGGACATTCTAGAGCATAGTAACCCCCAGGACAAAAGAGAGAAGAATCTTGTTGCACCAGTTGTTATTTGGTGAGACACAACACGTGAGCTTATGCCTTGTCTGGCTCTCTTGTTCAGCTCTCACTTCTCTTAATTATCTCTATACTTGGCATAGGACTTTAGGAAGCCCATTAGAATAGATATTTCATTGAATCAAATATTTATGTGCCACCACAAAGCTTGTATTATTATTAATAAAATGTTTTATATTCTCTGACAAAAAGCTTTTTGAATACGTCGAAGTTGCAGTGTTGTCACCTGGACAGTAAGGGGTGCCCCTGCTCCTTTCTCTGACTGGATTTTAAAATGTAGTAAATTAAGAGTATGCATTCCATAAGACCAACCCAGTTTAAAAGTGGGTTTGGCTGGGCCTACCAACCAACAAACAATTTTTCCCATAACCTTGAATACTAATACAATTTTGTCTCATTTCGTTTTGCTCTTCAATGACATCATTACACCAATCGAATTTGCTTGCAATTTGTGCCATTTTAATATGAAGTGGAGAACATACTCGGTTGATTTTTTACTTTTTAATTATAGTACATAAAAAAGGAAGGCTTGTATATAGTGGCAGAAATGCTGTACTCTCTTGCATAATAAAACAGGGCAACACCCTATTCCTTTGGTATCTGAGCTCCTTTTCATTTTCTTTGTGCTGATTTGGGAGTAGATCCAGAAGTCTAGTAGGTAGGAAGGGATCTATGATTGTATGAGACAGGTTACTGTTGGATTATTTGCCTTTGCTAATTATAGCCCTGGGGAGAAAAAGGGAGTTAATGGTGGCTACCCAAGTCAAAGCGACAAAGATGTTTATGATGATGGCTTGAAACACTTGAAGGTTTTCGGGCAGAGAGATTTCTGAGGCCCCTTTCAACAATTTTACACCAAAAATATTGAATATATTATTTCATATGGTAATGACAGATGACATCCCTTTCAACCCTAATTGTACCATGGAACTACAGTATCTGTGCTATTGTGACTTGAAGATCAAATATGTACTTTTATGTATTTGTATCTTTGCACCATGGTCACTCAGATAATACAATTGCCTTCACCGTTAGACCTGGCACAGCTTATTGAGATGCAATCTAACATCTATTTTCTGGTAAGAATTCCCTTCTACTAGAATAAAGCTTAGATTTGTCCTTGTGTAAGGTGGGCTGGAATAAGTGCTAATTATATGTCTTTACACAAAACTGTCCACGAGTGCAACAATGTGTGAATTGGACTCAAAATGTGGGTGCACATGCACAAGATCATGGCTGCAGGGTGCTTTGCTATTAGCAGACTAGTAGTCAGCACGACTCCCACTATCTTTCTTAGCTGGGTGCACGTTCTCCAATGGCCACTTTCAACTGCCAATACTGGTAAGGAAGTTAGTCCAGCACCCAAAATTTTGCATAAAACAGCCTTTATTGGTGCAAGGACATTACAGCAACATTTCAGACCATGCAGTCTTTTATCAAGCTAACTAGCGTGTAATTAACAGTGCTACTTATACTTTATTACACCATCTAGTGGTCATTTGTGAAAAATGATTCCATTATCACAGAAAAATCAAAAAACAATTCTTATACATTTGACAATTTAACATGTGTCAAAAGCAGCATGTAAACAAGTGTTCAATATCGTATGAGGCAAATTCGACAAGATGTCTATAGTAAATTTATCTGTAAAAGATAAAAGATAAAACATAAAATAAGGATAACAATCTGTAAGAAATACATTAAAATACATTAAAATCATCTGAAAATGGGACTCGAGTCGTATTCTTTATTTAGGCCCCATGGTTCTAGGGTTTCAAGTTTTCCAATCCAGAATGTATCCTTGTATAGTAACTCCTTTAATCTATTTCCTCCCCGACGCTTCGGTTCAATGGTATCCACAATCTGGAATTTTAACTGATTGACCCTGGCATGCTTAATGAAATGACCGGCCACTGCTTGATCCTTTTTTCCTGTATTAATTGCTGATTTGTGTTCCCTAATGCGTTCACGGACCGTTCTCTTGGTTTGGCCCACATATGCTAACCCACATGGGCATTTGATAACATACACTACATATGTAGAACCACAAGAGTATCGCCCCCCTGTTTTTATAGGATTACCTTTTCTGGGGTGAAAAATACACTCCCCTACTTGTACATTAGAAAAACAATTGCAATTAAGACAAGGGAAAGTCCCCACTTTCCCCTTACGTTCCTTGTTTTTTTCCTTACTATTTTTTCCAATATCTGAATGTACAATGGAGTCTATGGGAGACAGCCATTCCGTAATTCGGAGCTTTCTGGATATCAGGTTTCCGGATAAGGGATCCTATACCTGTACTAGCATCGAGCCCAGTGATCTCCCTTTCTTGTAGGCTATAACTGGGGGTCTATCAAATGCCGTCACTTGGGGTAAGTTGTCTTTTTTTTTTTTTTAAACTTCTCTTTATTTTTCACGGTATATCTCCATACAAAATAAAGGCATATATAGTACATTACAATCTTATTGTCACATCACATAATGTCTTAAGATATAGCATTATCACATGTACAATCAATACCTGAGAAGACAGTACAACTAGCGTCTGAAAGTAGAGTGACAACTAAAAGAATTGGTCAAGGTAGGTCAAACAGACCAATAAGATTAACTAGGTCAACTAGGTCAATTAGAGCAACTAGGTCACCAGGTATGTCCGCCTATTACATATTATGGTTAAATCAACTC
Organism: Xenopus laevis; assembly: GCF_017654675.1. Classification (NCBI taxonomy): domain Eukaryota; kingdom Metazoa; phylum Chordata; class Amphibia; order Anura; family Pipidae; genus Xenopus; species Xenopus laevis. The sequence goes on from NC_054379.1 coordinate 136,436,855, forward strand.
AAATTTACTCAACCCTCCAGAGTCACGAGGTAGCCCGTGGGGCCGGGTGTCGGAAAGACTGCCAGACAGACCATATTTTATCGAACTTCGAGTAATTGTGTTCGTTCTTGGCTGCCATCAACTCCATACTAGCTCTGTTATCGACTGCCATCAAAACTTGTTGGAAATCTAGCAGACCAGCAGTTTTCCAGTTCTTAGCAATCAAAAGTGTTGTCGCATTAAAAATATGAAACAAAAATTTCTTCTGGAATTTAGTGATCGCATCTGGCAGGTTCAACAATAAGGCAGCATCCGGTGTGTGTGGGACCCCAAATTGTAGATCAGCATTTATCAGGGTGAAAACGTCGCTCCATAGGTCAACTACCAAAGGACAGGACCACCACAAGTGCACTAATGTCCCATGATTCCCACAACTCCTCCAGCACAAAGGGGAATACATATCCGATATTTTGTTTAATTTTACTGGCGTAAGGTGCCATCTATAAAGCAGTTTTTTATAAGCTTCAATATGGTAAGTGCACCTAGTAGCACCAACGAGGGTTAGCTGAATTTCCTGCCATTGTTCAGGTGATAGTTCTACATTGAGTTCTTGTTCCCATTTAGGGGTAAGTTGTCTTTTATTGAAGGCCAATGTCATCGTAGAATACTTGCAACTTGCTTACTCAAGGTGTTATGTTGTGTCACAAAAGTGACATGATTTTCCCTGTTTTTTACTTTCCCTTTAATCATCTCTGATCTTTCTCCTCTAATTGGGTATTCAAGAGGTTATCTGGATATTCCCTCTCACGCAATTTGTCACACATTTCTGTCAATCTCTTATCTGCTATTTCACTAGAGGCCACTATTCGTTTTACTCTACTTAATTGAGATTTAGGTTATGCTCTTTTTAATTGTGGTGGATGGAAAGATCTGTAGTGTAACAGTAAATTTCTGTGCTGTACTAAGCAGCCATTATTGTATATGTTGGGCCATCTGCTGGGGCCCTCTGGTGTCATAGACACAAAACTTTGACGTTTGAGGTGTCTTCAGTCATTGTTTATGCTGTCACCTGGAAATGCTATGTGCCAAAGCAGCTCTAGCTCTCCATGCCTGTTTTCAAATACTAAGTTATGGTTTTGCTGTTGTATTGACTGCTCTATTGAGATTGTTATTGGCTACTAGTGATGGGCAATTTGCGCCGTTTCGCTTTTAGCGAATTTCGTGTGGAATTCGCGGCAAAAATTCGCCGGTGGCAAAAATTCACCGGTGTCAAAAAATTTTTTTTCTAACAAACAGACGCCGGCGTCAAAAATTCGGAAAAAATTTTTTCGACGCCGGCGAATTTCCGCGGGCCTTTTGCGAATTTATTTGCTGGCGGCGAATCGCGCAAATTCACCGCGAATTCGCGCCTGGCGAATAAATTCACCCATCACTACACTATCACTACAATACCATACTGTCACGATCGCCGCCCGGAGCTCCAGGCGGCGCGTCCCTCCTTGCCGGCGTCGCTCCCAAAATGGCGGCGCCCATGGCCGCCACGTGGGTAGCGGCGCCGGCGCGATGACGTCAGCGCGTCGACGTCGGCGCAAGAGCGTCAATGACGTCAGAATGGCGCCAAATTTGAAAATAAAAGCGCCAACTAGACGCCAGAATGGCGCCCAAGAATAGGAATACTTTCCCTAAAGTGTATCCTGGTTTTCCTGTGTGCCTTATTGCCAAATCTTGTTCCTGATCTGTTTCTTGACCCTTTGCCTGGACTTTGGACTTTGTTTGTATTCTGCCTGCCTGTGAACTCTTGCCTGATCCTGACTATTCTTCGTTTAACCCTTTGGACACCGCGACCTTGTTCCCTCAAGAGGGCTTCCTCCTTGATCCTGACAACCTCCCTGGAGGGAGCTCCCGGCTCCCTGACATTATTCTTGGGCCATGGATCCTTCTGAGGAAGCCACACCTGATGTCGGACGAGCACTCCGCGGACTGGCATCCCGCATGGAGGACTACGAAAACCAGCAGGTTCGCATTGGGCAAGCACTCGATGTCCTGCTTGCTCGAGTGCCTTCTGCACCCTCCGCTGCTCCACCTACTTCAGATTCCCCCATGGCGGCAGCCTCTATGAACGCAAGCTACCCGACAGGTGAGCCTCGCATTCCACCTCCCCTTCGCTTTAGTGGGGATCCACAAGCCTGCAGGGGATTTGCCACACAGTGCCAAATTCAATTTGAGTTCCAACCCACACAGTTTCCAAGTGAACGTTCCAAGGTGGGGTATGTGATGTCTCGATTGGAAGGCAAGCCACTGGAGTGGGCAACGTCTCTTTGGGAGAAGAATTCCCCGGTGACTTATGATGTTAAAGACTTTCTCCAAGCTTTTCGCATAGTCTTTGATGCTCCAGGTCGGGTCACGAACGCCCCTGCCCGTCTCTTGCAGCTCCGGCAGGGAAGCCGCAGTGTCAATGAGTACGCTATAGACTTCCGAACACTGATGGCGGAGACTTCCTGGTGTGATGACGCTTACAAGGCCGTATACTACCAAGGCCTATCCATCCGCATCAAAGATGATCTCGTCTCCAGAGAGACTCCTGACACCCTGGAAGGACTGATCGCTCTATCTATTAAGGTGGACACCCGCCTCAGAGAACACCAGGTGGAGAGAGAGCGCAGCAGACGATTTTCTCCCATGTTGGCCCCTCGCTTTCAAAGGCCGATTCTGCAAGCACCCGCTGTCCCTGTGACTCATGTGTCCACGTCTCCCCTGGAGGAACCTATGCAAGTAGGAAAGACTCGCCTCTCCGAGCAGGAAAGACTCCGAAGACGTATGGCAGGGCTCTGTTTGTACTGTGGTGGGCATTCCCATTTTGCCAACGCCTGTCCTGCCAAAGCCAAGAGTTTTGTACCCCGAGGTATGTCTCAGGTTTCTCATGTAGGGGGCATCACTCGAGGTCCTCAGGAGAAGTATCAAGTAAATTCACGCAGACTTCTCCTTCCTTTGCAGATTTATCTGGCAAGTAAGTCTATCTTCGAAAGGGCCTTCCTCGACTCCGGTGCGGATGGCAATTTCATGGACGCCTTCTTTGCCGAACGCATGAAGATTCCCCTGCTTCCATTGTCTTCACCCCTGCGAATTACCGCCATAGATGACAAACCCCTGGAGTTTGAATTCGTCACAATGTTCACGGCGGAACTATCTGTACAAGTTGGGGCGCTGCATCAAGAAAAACTTTCATTCTTCATCATTCCCTGTCCTTCTACTCCAGTAATATTGGGTCTTCCATGGTTACGTCTGCATAACCCCACCATAGACTGGTCCACTGGGCAGATCTCTCGTTGGAGTTTATTTTGCCTGCAACATTGCCTTCCGCCAAAACCCCTCGAGAAGGTGAATGTCTCCACTGCGGAACTAAAGACTTTGCCCTCCACTTACAAGGGATTTTCCGATGTGTTTTGTAAAAAGTCTGCAGAGTTCCTTCCCCCACATCGCTCCTATGACTGTCCGGTTGAACTCCTGCCAGGAGCCATGCCCCCCAGAGGGCGCACTTACCCTCTCTCTCCTGCTGAGACTACCGCTATGAAGGAGTACATCCAAGAAAATCTCCAGCGAGGGTTTATCCGCCCTTCTACCTCTCCTGCAGGGGCTGGGTTCTTCTTCGTGGAGAAGAAGGACGGAGGCCTTCGGCCTTGTATAGACTATCGGGGCCTGAATAAGATCACCGTGAAAAAGAGGTACCCCCTGCCCCTGATTGCCGAGCTCTTTGACCAGCTGAAAGGAGCAAAGATTTTCTCCAAGTTGGATCTCCGGGGGGCCTACAACCTCATTCGCATCCGGGAGGGTGACGAATGGAAGACGGCATTCAACACTCGGGATGGGCACTATGAATATCTTGTCATGCCCTTCGGCTTATGCAATGCTCCTGCCGTCTTCCAGGAGTTTGTTAATGATGTGTTCCGAGATCTCCTAGGAAGGTTCGTAGTCGTATACTTGGACGACATCCTGATCTTCTCCAAGGACCTTGAAAGTCATCGCTCCCAGGTGAAGGAGGTACTCTCTCGTCTGAGGAAGAACTCTCTCTTCGCCAAGTTGGAGAAGTGTGTCTTCGAGGTATCCAAGATCCCCTTCCTAGGGTACATTATCTCTCCAGAGGGATTTGAGATGGACCCCGTGAAAGTGTCGGCCATCCAGGAGTGGCCTCTCCCACTGAGTACCAAGGCAATCCAGAGATTCATCGGATTTGCTAATTATTATCGACAGTTCATCCGGGGGTTCTCTTCCCGCATTGCACCTATCCTGGCCCTCATCCGGAAAGGGGGTAAACCAAGCCTGTGGCCTCCATCTGCCTTAGAAGCCTTTCAGTCCTTGAAAGAGGCCTTCACGTCCGCTCCTGTTCTCCGACATCCCAATCCCGCACTACCCTTCTGCATCGAGGTTGATGCTTCAGAAGTCGGAGCCGGAGCTATCCTTTCTCAGAGACACTCCACTGATGGAAAATTGCACCCCTGTGCGTATTTCTCCAAGAAGTTCTCATCCGCAGAGCAGAACTATGATGTCGGAAATCGAGAACTCTTGGCAGTCAAGCTTGCCCTTGAAGAATGGCGTCACCTCCTGGAGGGCTCTGAAATTCCTGTCCAGATTTACACAGATCACAAGAATCTGGAGTTTATACAGTCCCTCAAGAGGCTAAATCCCAGACAAGCCAGGTGGGCCCTTTTCTTTTCTCGATTTAACTTTGTTTTGACTTATCGCCCAGGTTCCAAGAATCTGAAGGCCGACGCCTTGTCTCGTAGCTTCACTCCGGTGGACCGTGACCCTGAGAGGCAGGAACCCATCATTCCACCAGTCAAGATCATTGCCTCTCTGTATCCCCAATTTGCTGACCAGATCTTGGCTGGGCAGTCCTCGGCTCCTCAAGATACTCCGATTGGCATGGCCTTCGTCCCTCCAGAACTTCGCCTGGCCATCCTGCAACAGACCCACTGCTCCAGGCAAGCTGGACATCCTGGTCCGGCCAAGACCCTTGAACTCTTGAGGCGCCTAGTCTGGTGGCCTGATATCCGCAAGGATGTAAAGGACTTTGTGGCTGCTTGTAATGTCTGTGCCACTTCTAAGCCTAGCCATTCCCGCCCCAGCGGGTTGTTACAGCCTTTGCCGGTTCCCTCTCGTCCGTGGACGCACCTCTCTATGGACTTTATTGTCGAACTTCCTCCCTCCGGTGGGAATACTGTGATCTGGGTTGTCATAGACCGCTTCAGCAAAATGGCCCATTTCATCCCTTTGAAGAAGTTACCCTCTGCGGTGGAATTATCCCAACTCTTTATTAAGTACATCTTCCGCCTGCATGGTTTCCCGGTGGAGATCGTCTCCGACAGAGGCACCCAGTTTACCGCCAAGTTCTGGCGTTCCCTATGTAAAGACTTGGGAATAACACTTCAATTTTCGTCTGCCTACCACCCGCAGACGAATGGGGCAGCTGAACGTGTGAACCAAGCCCTGGAACAGTTCCTGAGGAACCACGTATCCCTCTGCCAGGATGACTGGTCTGATCTCCTCCCATGGGCGGAATTCGCTCATAATAATGCTTGTCATTCCTCTACAGGGAGGTCTCCGTTCATGTCGGTGTATGGTCAGCATCCTCAAGCTTTTCCCCAAGACTTTGTGCTATCTGACGTCCCGGCTGCTGACGATTCCGCAGCCCATATGTCTGCTATTTGGGCTGCTACCAAGTTGAACCTAGAGAAGAGAGCTCTTGTTCATAAGACTTTCGCGGATCTTCGTCGAAGATCCTCTCCTCCCTACAAGGTGGGTGATAATGTCTGGCTCTCTTCCAGAAATATCCGGTTGAAGATACCATCTCCCAAGTTGGGTCCAAAATTCGTGGGTCCATTTCCCATCTTGGAGATAATCAACCCTGTGGCTGTCAGACTCCAGCTTCCACCAGAGATGAGAATCCCCAACGTGTTCCACGTGTCTCTGGTGAAACCCGCCATCACCAACCGGTTCTCTGGCGGTCAATCTCCTCCTCCTGCCATCTCTGTGGAGGGTCAACTCGAGTACGAGGTGGAGAAAATCCTAGACTCCAGGATCTCCAGAGGGTCCCTTCAGTACCTCATTCAGTGGAGGGGCTTTGGTCCTGAAGAATGCTCCTGGGAAGGACACCGTGATGTTCACGCTCCTCGTCTGGTGAGGGAGTTCCACTCCAAATTTCCCCAGAAGCCAAGTCCTGGTGGTCCGGAGGCCCCCCGTGAGGGGGGGGGTACTGTCACGATCGCCGCCCGGAGCTCCGGGCGGCGCGTCCCTCCTTGCCGGCGTCGCTCCCAAAATGGCGGCGCCCATGGCCGCCACGTGGGTAGCGGCGCCGGCGCGATGACGTCAGCGCGTCGACGCAAGAGCGTCAATGACGTCAGAATGGCGCCAAATTTGAAAATAAAAGCGCCAACTAGACGCCAGAATGGCGCCCAAGAATAGGAATACTTTCCCTAAAGTGTATCCTGGGTTTCCTGTGTGCCTTATTGCCAAATCTTGTTCCTGATCTGTTTCTTGACCCTTTGCCTGGACTTTGGACTTTGTTTGTATTCTGCCTGCCTGTGAACTCTTGCCTGATCCTGACTATTCTTCGTTTAACCCTTTGGACACCGCGACCTTGTTCCCTCAAGAGGGCTTCCTCCTTGATCCTGACAACCTCCCTGGAGGGAGCTCCCGGCTCCCTGACACATACCAAATCTGGTGGAAATATTCTCAAGCATTATGAAACCATTATATTGTATGTTTCAGAGCCACTTGAAATAGCTGGTATGTTTCGGGCAAATATCTCACTATTGGGTGGACCCCCACAACATTCTATGCAAGTATATATTTGTGGTGGAAAGAAAAATACATCTTTAATAAAGAAGAAACCTCAAACAAATCGCACTTTGCTCATTTGTACATTTTCTAGAAATAAGAAACTATTATGCCAGAATATTTGGGGACCTTGTCACCTATCGGAAGTATGATTTCCAGAGGGCGCTGAACAACAACAACATTTAGTTATGAAGTCTCTTGAGTGCTACTTGCTTTTCTACAGTTCATGGACTATCTACATACAGTATCTACAGTACAGATAGACCTACCTATCTATCTTTTTGTCTGTCTATCTATTTATCTATCTATCTATCTTTCAACATTGGTTAACATACATAATGTGCTCATTACCCATTTCAGTTAGTTATTTGACCTGGGTATTTGTTAAAGTTTTTCCTGGAATCCTATGTTGCTGCTATGTAATCCACTTTAACCCTACGTCTTATCCTCTGATCTGTATTTCAGTCCTCTATTTTCCAACCCAGTTGGGCTGGAAAGGATTAGTGATACAACAGAATATCACAGCAATACCCTTAACAAAAAAATGGCGGTGTAAATGTAAATGTTAGCAGTCACAGTCCAAAGTCATTGATGTATTTGTACAATTAAATTAGTAGAGGGAACAAGTGTAGTTTGACTGGAGGCAAAGGGAGCCAAATTTGGCTGAAGGGACATGTCTGATACTGTATAGGACACTGTAGGAACTTGTAGTGTGATACTGTGAATAGCCCTATTTTGTGGGGTGTGAGCATAATCTGACCATTCTGATAACAACAGATGGAACTGAAAATGTAAATTTGCTCCATTTTCTTGAATGTTCCTGTATTTTGACTGTATTTGTATCTTTCTATTAGATTATTTTTAGCTATAAACTCTGAATGAATTAATGTACATAAATAAGGACAAATACAGATTTGCCAGGACCAAGCTCATTAAAAACCTAGCCCAGTGATTCATGATGACTAATGCATTCCTGAGATGTCAGCAGCAACAGACAGATTCAGGAACTGGGAACATATGCATGCTAAGAGAAAGCACTTACAGACAAAGGCTATGTCAGCAGCAAAGCTGTTCTGCGTTGAGGTTGAGCCGTGTTGTAGTGATGTGCGGGTCAGGGTTTTCCTGACCCGCACCCGACCCTAACCCGCTCTGCTCCAGCCTGCGCCCACCCGCACAGGCGCTTCCGGGGTACTTTTATAGACTCGCGCCGCCCCGCCGATGACGTCTCAATGACGTCACAAAAGTGAGCAGACACGAGACTATAAAACCAGAACCCGGAAGTCGGAAGCCGGCATTTGAAGGTGGCCCGCGAAGAGCAGTGCGAGGTCGACCCGAACCCGCCCGACCTGCGGGTCCCGTAGGTATCGGGTTGGCCCGCACATCACTACCGTGTTGCTAGTAACCATTGCACTCCAGATTATATTGAATATTACAGTAAGTTCTGTTGCAAGGTTCTACTGTATTTCTTGAGACTAAATGGAACAAAAAGGGGGCGCAGCTGTACTGCAGGAAGATTAACATTCAACATCAACAGCCAATACAATTTAATATCATGTAGCCATAATTATGCTTGCGTACAGAAACTCCAAAAGTCATGTTGCTTCCTATTTATATGTGTGTGTACAGTCATGTTCTTCTGAGCTGAGACTTGCCGCCACTTCCTTTGCTTGTCCTTATGGTGACAAACAATTGTTAAAAGCTTAAACCTGACCTCACTACCTATTAATACCTCTTTTATTCTCTGTAAACACGGATTTCCTTTTGTCACTCACTAAGGGCATTAAGGGAGTATAAGTATTAGTCCAACACATGTTCTTCATATGTGTAAATTAGGCAAAAAACATATTTATTTTAAATATGGAAATTAAAAAAAATAAATATATATCATAATACGCAGAACGCATGTTTTGTTTTTTAGGGATACTGTCCCCTGCAAATATCCTGCTTTGGAATTAAGGTTGTTTCTATACAATTTGCAATTAAAGTGAAAAGCTGCAAAAGTGCCCCTTCCCATACCTCCAAATGCTTTAAAGGGGCAGTTCATCCCCCTTCATCAACTTTTAGTATGTTATCTAGTATGTTATAGAGTAACCTAGTCTAAATAACTAAAATGGACGGCTCAAGGTGGTAAAACTTCTTCTTCAAACATACTCTGTATAGTTTCTCTGAGCACCAACACATTCATCATTCTGAATCTGATGAATCAAGTGAAACAAGTGCTCCTATTGACCCTATAGGGTCCTAGTGCTATAAACACCCTGGAGCTGTCACCACCACCACCTGGGAGTAATTACAAGGTTCCCATAGTGGGTTGTGTCAATAGCCACAACCAATAGAATCACATTCAACATTTAGCAAAAATTGCTGCATTGTGGGAAAAAAACATAATGATAGTGAGCAAATTTTGCACACTGCAATGCATTAGTAAAGGAGCTTTCTATAGTGTACCCCAGACTATAACTTAATTTTAAGGCCTCTTGAATATGGAATAAGGACAATGCAAAACAATTTTGAGATTAAGCAACAAGCAGATAATATATTCATGCAATAATATTTAGGTCAAATTTGATTAATTCTTCCACAGACCTTGACTGAATGGGGCTGGCACACACTTTTTTATATGACTGGCCTAAGCACTGAGCAACATTTCCTTTTTTCAGTTGTTTCAATTGGAAACCACAATAACCACAGCTGAAAGTCTGTCCATCCTTTCTCCAGTCAACAGTCAAATCAGTTCAGTTTGGCCAACTACACATATCTGGTCCAATTTCAATTAATAAAGGATAAGTAAACCTTTAGAATAAGTGAATGAAAATTTGATGAGAATGCTTTTCTAAGCACTTTTGCAATGTACATTTATTATTTATTTATGTTTTAATTTCAATATATTAAAGGATTACATGTACTGTTAACATGAATGAATTTTGTTACAACACCGCCGCCTGCTGGTCAAGGAATCAAGGAAGTTGTCATGAGAAAGAAAGAGGGCTGGACTGATGTTCTTCTGATTTGAGAAAGGCTTCTCATTTTTTTTTCCTAACCAGAAGAACTTTAGAGCAGCCGCTTTCTTTCTCCTGAAAACTTTCTCGACTACTTGGTGTTCAGAGTTGTTGGAAAATGGCCAGCAGGTGGCGTTATTGTAATTAAATTCATTCATGTTAACAGTACATGTATCCTTTAGTATCTTGGAATTATAAAAATAAATAATTAATGCATGTACATTGCAAAAGGGCTTAGAACAGCTCTCAGTTTTCAGTCAATGTTAAATCCACTTATTTTAGAGGTTTACTTATCCTTTAAAACCTTGCCTGTGTGTGTGGTTTCCTTTAGGCATGTTTCACAAAGCACAAGCCACTGTGATAACTCATTCAATTTGGATCTCTTTCCATATATGCCAAGTAAGAAAAAGTTGTTTTTACTGTAGCAGTTATCATACAAGTATCGGCCGCAGACTTCATGTTTCATCCGTGCCAGTCATAATACATATGAATTCAATGTGTTATCTGTTCTTCTGTCAAGTCAAATCTTCTTGTACAAAAGCTTTTAAAATGTAGATTTCCTACGCGGTAGGGACTCTCAAAAGCCTGGGTTTTTAATTCCACTTCAAAAGATCTCTTTGTACCTACGTGCACCGAATATTCTCAGCTGTTTATTTATTCCATTCACAAGTATAAAAATAAGAAGCCCATAAAACACCTCTTTTTGTAGACAAACTCCTTTGTGTCCCAAACTACAAAACTTTTTGTACTGTGCAGTGGACTTGGAAAGCCCTCAAGAGTGTGTTACCATGACCACAGCAATGCTCATTACATCACACAGAATGAGACCCACCAACAAGCTGAGCATTGACTCTTGGCCAACTGTTAAGAGGTACATGGAATACTAATAAGGAACCACTGAAAAGGAAAATAATTGTGATTTAATATGTATGATTGAATAATTTTGTCTAACATAAAAAAATTGAAGATATGCTTATTTTATTACTGCCTAGTAAGAATTTCACACTAAAAAAAGTACATTGTAAAATGCAGCATATAGTCAAGGAATAATGTTTTTATCCCAAATTGGTAGCAATGAACTTAAATTGTCATTAACTACTATAAACATGTAAAGTATATTAGGCTGTGGAGTTATTAAAGCAAAGTTGATTTCTAGTAGGCAGGGTGCTCCACTCAGAACCCTATGCAGCAAATGTAAAATGTATACAGTAAAGGTAAGAGACCGGCACAACAGTATACTTATGCATTTAAAGAAAAAAAAATTTTCATGGGTCATAGACTCTGGGCAACTGTAGGGCAGAGTGGCTCCTTCATCCTCAACCTATAAAATGAGTTGGTGCAAACATATACACAAATAAGTATGTTTGTTGTATAACACAGGGCCAGAACTAGGGCTAGGCAGAGTAGGCAAGTGCCTAGGGGGCAAAAGCTGGGGGGGCGCCAGGCATGTACCTCCAATGTCCCCTACCCCGTGTCCAGTCCCCTCTCTCTGGGTCTCTGGCCCAGTGAAAAGGTGAGCCAGGCAAGACGGTCAGTTGTGATGCGAGGGCTGGCCAAATACCCGCAGGACCCATGGTTTGGGTCAGTTCAGGCCAACCTCGCTGCGCGATTTGCAGGTCGCGGTTTAAGCTCTCCCCTCCCGCGACCTTAGAGAGAGGAGGCAAGCCGGGTGCAGGCCAGTGTGGGTTCAGGATGCTTGCTGGCAGGGTCGTATTTATATTAAGCCCCCCGAGGGCCTGTGCCTAGGGTGGCATGTTTTTGGGGGTGCCTATGTTTTATGTTTTTGTATTTTTTTTATTTTAACCCCTCAGCCTTCTGCCATGGATTTCCATAGGAAATCCGGTGATGGAGCTGAGGGGATGAGGGGTGGGGGGGCCGAGGAAGCATGTGGAAATGATGTCACATGCACCGGGCGCTGACGTCACTTCTGCTGAATACACCATATGACGTCACGTGCACGACGTGATAACGTCACGTGCACAATGTGATAACGCCACGTGCACAATGTGATAACGCCACGCGTACAATGCGGTGACGCCACACGCACAACGTGAGCCCGTGTTTAGGTCCGATGCCTGGGGCAAAATCGGACCTAAATACAGTCCTGCTTGCAGGTCGAGCTTTTCTCAACTCGCACATCACTAGTCAGTTAGTAAGAGAAGTAAGCAACATAGCTCTGCCTATTTCAGTGCCAGAATGAGCAAAATCATACTAATTTAGGCGATACACACAGCAAAATAATAAAATGCATATTTTTATAATGTATTTTTTAAGTGAAGATGGCACTTCTCGTGAGGCAACTTCGGGCGACTTTAAAAAAGCGCTCTGAGTGCCATCCCACAGACGATTTACATTCTAGCCGCCGGGAGGCAGTTTGGGGCGACTAATCTCCCTGAATCTGAGCGTGTGCCCTGACCCTAATGCATTTGGAGAAAAAAGTCACCATAAGAAAAAACGCCCATTGACTTTAATGCAGTAGGACAAAAAAGTCGCCATAAGAAAAAAATGTCGATTGACTTTAATGCATTTGGAGAAAAAAAGTCACTCATTGACTTTAATGTATTTGAAGAAAAAAAACTCCATAAGAAAAATGCCCATTGACTTTAATGCATTAGGACAAAAAAGTCGCCAAAAGGAAAAACACCCATTGACTTTAAAGGGGACCCGTTACCCAAAAAAATTATTCAAAATCCTATTTTATCACATTAGTCAAGCACAATGAACTTTAATTACACTATATAAATTATTTGAATCTTGTTTCCTTCAGTCTGAGAACTCATAATTATAGCAAGCAGGCAGGAGCCATTTTGTGGACACTGTTATTAAGGCAAGTCTTGTATCATCTCAGAATCTTGTTTGTGCTCCATAATGGGGGACCTGATGTCCACCCCCATGTCCTGGCTACACAATTAAATGGTGAAGAGAACAGGGGGAATGTGGGGAGAGCAGTGACATCTTCTAGGAAGTGCTGAATGGAAAGTGAAAGTAATTGTCTGCCCCGCCTCTTGACAGTTGAGTTTTATAAATGAGTTTACAACAGCTATAAAATAAAAAATAGAAATTGGATTTCATGTTTAATTTGAAAAGGACTTTTATTATACAGCTTTTTGTGTCTGGGGGACAGGTCCACTTTAATGCATTTGGAGCGAGAAGAATTATTGCAAGTGTAAAATTTGTCAAACGTAAAAACGGCCATTGACTTCAATGCATTTCAAAAAATGTTGCCATTTTGCGTTTTTTTTTTTTCGCAGTTTCGCAAATTTTTAGTGAAGCGAAATGTTACAGTTTTGATCATCGCTATTCTAGATATACTGTAAATGTTACCCAGGAAAAACTTCCGGAGTCCATAAAAGTTCTGCTTGCTGGTAAATCTATAGACCTCGACAGGTTCCCTATTAGGTATTTATGCAAAGCCTTCAGTTCTATAGCATTAGGTTTTCAGTATACATCCATAAACCACGCACATCCCTCATCTTAAAACTGAAAAAATGTCCCATGAACCCTGGAATTTACATTACAATTTTAAAAAAATGATTTAACACAGCTAGCAAAAATAATGACAATAAGACTTCATCCAAATCAGTTAATTCGACCTAAAACAGAAAAGCCCTTGACAATCGATATAGAGTTCTATATATCTTGCACAATACCAAGGGGCCCATTTTCATTAAGTTCGAGTGAAGGAATAGAAGAAAAAATACTTCGAATTTCGAAGTGTTTTTTTTGGCTACTTCGACCATCGAATGGGCTACTTCAACTTTCGACTACGACTTCGACTTTGAATCGAATGATTCGAACTAAAAATCGACTATTCGACCATTCGATAGTCGAAGTACTGTCTCTTTAAGAAAAAACTTGACCCCCTAGTTCGCCATCTAAAAGCTACCGAACCCAATGTTAGCCTATGGGGAAGATCCCCATAGGCTTGGTTATCTTTTTTTGGTCGAAGGATAATCCTTCGATGGATGGATTAAAATTCTTTGAATCGTTCGATCCGAAGGATTTAATCGTTCGATCGTACGATTATTCCTTCGATCGTTCGATCAAACTATTTGCGCAAAATCCTTCGACTTCGAATATCGAATTCCCCAGTCGAATGATATTCGGCCCTTAATACATCTGCCCCCAAGAGTAAATACAAAGATTCAAACAGATGGCAAAAGGGGTTTTGACTGGGTAAACTGGACCTGAATATTTGAATGCCTGAAAAACTATATTAAAATAAATGGATGGGGTGCTGATTTATTAACATTACTGAAAATTGTGATCTGATTGTGATCAGCCACCCCTGTAAGTAATAAGAATTATATTAAAACTTTGGTTGAGGAATCAAAAATGATCCCTACTACATATTTTCTGTTTATAAGCATTAAAAACACCCAATAGCAGAAATAGTCATATTAACCAAAGCCCTGTTGCCACATTATTGGAAATCTATAGTCACCCCTGCTCCTCCCCAGCTCCTCAAAGTACAATAAATACCACAATTTAAATATCACACTGTAGATGAAGAATTATAGTTATATTTGACTTCCTAGGCTACCGTACAAAATATCAGATGAATTTAAAACATCATTCTCTCAATAGAAAAACCTTGCCTACTCAAGTACTTTCATCAACCCCCCTTATGTTTTTATTTTCAAGCTAAACCCCCTTTTTTGCCTCAATAATATTACACTATTTTATCTAAATAATGAAGGTCAAGGACAAATTGGCGTTATAATAATATGGTCTTTGAACCCTATTTGGGCCAGATTTAGTTCGATGAGAAAGGCTTATATCCTATATCACTTCTAGATTTTCCCTTAGACGTTAATGGAGTTTTCACGTGATAAACCATGAGATACGCTTTCCCCACCTAATTGAATCTGACCCTTGTTAATTGGATGTGGCCAATTATACAGTACATATATCAGTCATAAATGGCATATTTTTTTTACCACAACCTTCATTTATATATAGCTCCACCATTATTTCCCCGATAAATTTCAAAAAATAAAAGCATCTTTAAAGGCCTCAAACTGAGAAACATCAACATTTATATTAATTTGTAGACTCAGCAAACCAGTTTTTATGAACTTATTATCCATATATCAGGGCTTTTCTGAAAATAGATGAGGCTTACACAAGGAATTTGTTTCACTGAAGGATAATCAGACTCTGGGGAATTCTTCTCTAGAATATCAGATACTGCTGGGCTGTATAGTGTAGGGGGGTTTATTAGAATTGGGTCTATGTTACAGTAAATTCCAGCTTTGCTATCGTTGACTACAGAATGAGACTCATGGAGACTAGAGATGTCGCGAACTGTTCGCCGGCGAACTTGTTCGCGCGAACATCGGGTGTTCGCGCTCGCCGGAAGTTCGCGAACGTCGCGCGACGTTCGCCATTTTGGGTTCGCCATTGTTGGCGCTTTTTTTTGCCCTCTCACCCCAGACCAGCAGGTACATGGCAGCCAATCAGGAAGCTCTCCCCTGGACCACTCCCCTTCCCTATAAAAACCGAAGCCCTGCAGCGTTTTTTCACTCTGCCTGTGTGTGCTGAAGAGATAGTGTAGGGAGAGAGCTGCTGCCTGTTAGTGATTTCAGGGACAGTTGAAAGTTTGCTGGCTAGTAATCGTTTTGATACTGCTCTGTTATTGGAGGGACAGAAGTCTGCAGGGGTTTGAGGGACATTTAAGCTTAGGTAGCTTTGCTGGCTAGTAATCTACCTTCTACTGCAGTGCTCTGTATGTAGCTGCAGTGGGCAGCTGTCCTGCTTCTGATCTCATCTGCTGACTGCTGCAATAACAGTAGTCCTTGTAAGGACTGCTTTTATTTATTTTTTTGTTGTTTTACTACTACTACTACTACTACTATAAGAGCCCAGTGCTATTAGTCTAGCAGTGTTGGGGAGTGGGACTGGTGTGCTAATCTGCTGCTCCTAGTAGTTCAGCAGCACCAACTTTAATTTTTTTTTTTTAATATTCATTTTTTTTTATTTTACTTTTTTTTATTTTACTACCGCTGTAGTAGTGTATAAGTTGACCTTTTAGGCATTATTTGCCCTGTAGGCATTATTTGCACACTGTTTTCTTCAACCCGCCATCTAGCTGTGTGACCTTGTTCACATTCTGTCTAAATATCCATAATATTACCGTCTCCAGAAAAAACACCGGAGTGACTTTTTTCAAGCAGCATTCATATATTTTACGTAATCCGTATCCACCGCTGTAGTAGTGTATACGTTGACCTTGTAGGCATTATTTGCACACTGTTTTCTTCAACCCGCCATCTAGCTGTGTGACCTTGTTCACATTCTGTCTAAATATCCATAATATTACCGTCTCCAGAAAAAACACCGGAGTGACTTTTTTCAAGCAGCCATAATATATTTTACGTAATCCGTATCCACCGCTGTAGTAGTGTATACGTTGACCTTGTAGGCATTATTTGCACACTGTTTTCTTCAACCCGCCATCTAGCTGTGTGAGCTTGTTCACATTTTGTCTAAATATTGATAATATTATCGTCTCTAGAAAAACCACTTGAGTTACTTTTTTTCAAGCAGCATTCATATATTTTACGTAATCCGTATCCACCGCTGTAGTAGTGTATACGTTGACCTTGTAGGCATTATTTGCACACTGTTTTCTTCAACCCGCCATCTAGCTGTGTGTATTATCGTTTCCAGAAAAACCAACTGAGTTTGTTGTTGTTGTTGTTGTTTTTTAAAAATAATGCCAGGCAAAGGCAGGCCGCCACGCAGAGGCCGTGCTAGGGGCCGTGCTGCTATGCAATCCTGTGGCCCTAGCAAATTGCCCAGTTTTAAAAGCCAATGACCCTGAACTCCCAAAATGCTGAAGAGGTAGTTGACTGGCTTACACAGCACACCCCATCCTCTACCGTTTCTAACTTTACCACAACATCCTCCTCATCCTCCACTGCTATGGCCACCCCACGTAACACTTCCTCCACCACCGGTGCCCCTTCTTCACTGGGGTCAGAGGAGTTATTTTCCCATGAGTTTCTTGAACTGAGTAATGCGCAACCATTATTGCCAGAAGAAGATGAAGGAGATGAGGACCTTACACCAGATTTAATTCTGGCAGAGAACACGATAGAGATGGACATAATGAGTGATGAGGAGGAGGTCCCCGCTGCTGCTTCCTTCTGTGATGTGTCAGAAGAAATTGATGCATCTGAGGAGAATGATGATGAGGAGATTGATGTTTTGTGGGTGCCTAGTAGAAGAGAGCAAGAGGAGGGTAGTTCAGATGGAGAGACGGAGAGTCAGAGAGGCAGTAGGAGAATAAGACTTAGAAGAAGCAGGGAGGACAGCCCGCAGGGATCAGTAGGGCAACAACATGTATCGGCACCTGTGTTCAGCCGGCCAACGCACCCGCCATTGCCGCCAATGCCGCCAACTTCTACTGTTACCGCCAGATCGCACACTTCCAAAAAGTCAGCAGTGTGGGATTTTTTTAATGTGTGTGCCTCTGACAAAAGCATTGTAATTTGCAATGAGTGCAGTCAGAAACTGAGCCTTGGTAAGCCCAACAGCCACATAGGTACAACTTCTATGCGAAGGCACATGAGCGGCAAGCACAAAGCACTTTGGGAGCAACACCTCAAAGGCAACAGGCAAACTAAAAGCCACACTCCTTCTGGTCCAGCATCTTACTGCTCTACCTCTGCTCTCCTTGACCCGTCTGAACCACCCTCCACTCCGCCTTCCACCTTGACCACCTGTTCCCATTCCCAGTCATCTGCCACCAGCCAAGTTTCTGTGAAGGCCATGTTTGAGCGTAAGAAGCCAATGTCTGACTGTCACCCCCTTGCCCGGCGTCTGACAGCTGGCTTGTCTGCACTCTTAGCCCGCCAGCTTTTACCATACCAGCTGGTGGACTCTGAGGCCTTCCGCAAATTTGTAGCAATTGGGACACCGCAGTGGAAGGTACCCAGCCGCAATTTTTTTTCTAAAAAGGGAATACCACACCTGTACCAACATGTGCAGAGCCAAGTTACCGCATCTCTGTCACTTAGTGTTGGGCCAAAGGTCCATATGACTACTGACGCATGGTCCTCCAAGCATGGTCAGGGCAGGTATGTCACCTACACTGCCCACTGGGTGAACTTGGTAATGGCTGGGAAGCAGGGAATGGGTAGCTCAACAACAACAGTGGAGTTGGTGTCACCGCCACGGATTGCACGCGGTTCTGCCACCACCTCTACTCCTCCATCGCTCTCTACCTCGTCTTCTTCTTCTTCTTACTCTGCTGCTGGGTCCTCCTTCTCCTCCTCCACACCTGTGCACCCCCAGCTCCCCCTAGGCTATTCGACGTGCCAGGTACGCCGTTGTCACGCTGTCTTGGGGATGACGTGCCTGGAAAGCAAAAACCATACCGGATCTGTACTCCTGTCATCTCTGCAGTCACAGGCCGATCGGTGGCTGACCCCACACCAACTGCAGATCGGAAAAGTGGTGTGTGACAATGGAAGCAATCTGTTGGCAGCGTTGAGACTAGGCAATTTAACACATGTGCCCTGCATGGCACATGTGTTAAATTTAATAGTCCAACGTTTTGTCTCCAAGTACCCAGGATTCCAGGACGTTCTCACCCAGTCCAGAAAGGTGTCGGCCCATTTCAGACGTTCCTACACAGCCATGGCACGCCTTGCTGACATTCAGCAGCGCTACAACATGCCAGTCAGGCGTTTGATTTCTGACAGCCAGACTCGCTGGAATTCAACGCTCCTTATGTTGGAACGTCTGCTGCAACAACAAAGGGCCGTCAACGAGTACCTTTTTGAACTGGGTGGTAGGACTGGATCTGCACAGCTGGGGATTTTTTTCCCCCGTTACTGGGTGCTTATGCGCGATGCCTGCAGGCTCATGCGACCTTTTGAAGAGGTGACAAATATGGTCAGTCGCACCGAAGGCACCATCAGCGACCTAATACCCTTCGCTTTCTTCCTGGAGCGTGCCGTGCGACGAGTGACAGATGAGGCTGTAGACCAGCGTGACGAGGAGCTGGAAGCGCACGATTTCTGGTCGGAATCACCAGAACGAACCCAGGCACCTGCTGCAACGCAGGGAGAGGTGCCAGAAGTGGAGTCAGAGGAGGAAGGTGGCTTTGTGGAGGAGGAGGAGGAGGACCAACAGGAGCAGGCTTCCCAGGGGGCTAGTGGTGACCTTTTGGGGACCCCTGGTCTTGTACGTGGCTGGGGGGAGGAGACCGTGGATGATGCAGTCCTTGATAATGAGGAAGCGGAGATGGATAGCTCTGCATCCAACCTTGTGAGAATGGGGTCTTTCATGCTGTCATGCCTGTTGAAGGACCCCCGTATCAAGAGGCTTAAGGAGAAGGACCTGTACTGGGTCGCAACGCTACTAGACCCTCGGTACAAGCATAAAGTGTCAGAAATGTTACCAACATACCACAAGTCCGAAAAGATGCGGCATTTACAAACCAGCCTGCAAAACATGTTGTACAATGCTTTTAAGGGTGATGTCACTTCAGGAACTCATCAACATTCCAGGGGCAGAGGTGCCAGTAATCCTGCCACGAGCACACCTGCAAGGACAAAGCCCTTTGGCCAGTCTGTAACGTCAGACATGCAAATGTTTTTCTGTCCAAGGCAGCGCCACAACCCTTCTGGATCCACCCTCAAAGAACGCCTCGACCGGCAGGTAGCGGACTACCTGGCATTAACTGCAGATATCGACACTCTGAGGAGCGATGAACCCCTGGACTACTGGGTGCGCAGGCTTGATCTGTGGCCAGAGCTGTCACAATTTGCCATGAACCTCTTGTCTTGCCCAGCCTCAAGTGTGCTCTCAGAAAGGACCTTCAGTGCAGCAGGAGGGATTGTAACTGAGAAGAGAACTCGCCTAGGTCACAAAAGTGTCGATTACCTGACCTTTATTAAAATGAATGAGGGGTGGATCTCGGAGGGTTACTGCACGCCGGAAGACTTGTTCTGACTTCTATGCAGCTGTCCTTCTCTTCAAGCCTCATGACTCCACACACAGCTGTCCTTTAGCGTCCTCCTCCTCCCTCCGCCACCGTTACAAACTAGGGTGCAAACCCTACTGGTTTAATTTTTTCTGGCCTCTGTGCTTCAGTGGCTGCAACCAAAAAAACTGGGCAAACAATGTCTACAAGGTCAACGTATGGCAAAAAATGACTATTTTCAGCATTTATATGGCATATTTTTTCTGGCAACTGTGCTTCAGTGGCTGCGTCCAAAAAATGCATATGTTCAGCATTTATATGGCATAATTTTTCTGGCCTCTGTGCTTCAGTGGCTGCAACCAAAAAAATTTATATTTTCAGCATTTATATGGCATAATTTTTCTGGCAACTGTGCTTCAGTGGCTGCGACCAAAAAAATGCATATTTTCTGCATTTATATGGCATAATTTTTCTGGCCTCTGTGCTTCAGTGGCTGCAACCAAAAAAATTTATATTTTCAGCATTTATATGGCATAATTTTCTGGCCTCTGTGCTTCAGTGGCTGCAACCAAAAAAATGCATATTTTCAGCATTTATATGGCATAATTTTTCTGGCAACTGTGCTTCAGTGGCTGCGACCAAAAAATGCATATTTTCAGCATTTATATGGCATAATTTTTCTGGCCTCTGTGCTTCAGTGGCTGCAACCAAAAAAATGCATATTTTCAGCATTTATATGGCATAATTTTTCTGGCCTCTGTGCTTCAGTGGCTGCAACCAAAAAAATGCATATTTTCAGCATTTATATGGCATAATTTTTCTGGCAACTGTGCTTCAGTGGCTGCGACCAAAAAAATGACTATTTTCAGCATTTATATGGCATATTTTTTCTGGCCTCTGTGCTTCAGTGGCTGCGGCCAAAAAAACTGGGCAAACAATGCCTACAAGGTCAACGACGTTGACCTTGTAGGCATTGTTTGCCCAGTTTTTTTGGCCGCAGCCACTGAAGCACAGAGGCCAGAAAAAATATGCCATATAAATGCTGAAAATAGTCATTTTTTGCCATACGTTGACTCAACGTATATGGCAAAAAATTACTATTTTCAGCATTTATATGGCATATTTTTTCTGGCAACTGTGCTTCAGTGGCTGCGACCAAAAAAACTGGGCAAACAATGCCTACAAGGTCAACGTATGGCAAAAAATGACTATTTTCAGCATTTATATGGCATATTTTTTCTGGCAACTGTGCTTCAGTGGCTGCAACCAAAAAAACTGGGCAAACAATGTCTACAAGGTCAACGTATGGCGAAAAATTACTATTTTCAGCATTTATATGGCATATTTTTTATGGCAACTGTGCTTCAGTGGCTGCGTCCAAAAAAACTGGGCAAACAATGCCTACAAGGTCAACGTATGGCAGTTGTTTAAAGAGAACAGTAGATTACTAGCCAGCAAAGCTACCTAAGCTAAAATGTCCCTCAAATCCCTGCAGACTTCTGTCCCTCCAATACAGAGCAGTATCAAGCAGATTACTAGCCAGCAAACTTACTATCATCTGTCCCTGAAATCACTAACAGCTCTCCCCCTACACTATCTCTTCCAAGCACACACAGGCAGATTTTTCAGATACATTTTTGCCCTTGATCCCCCTCTGGCATGCCACTGTCCAGGTCGTTGCACCCTTTAAACAACTTTAAAATCATTTTTCTGGCCAGAAATGTCTTTTCTAGATGTTAAAGTTCGCCTTCCCATTGAAGTCTATGGGGTTCGCGAACCGTTCGCGAACCGCTCGCATTTTTGCGCAAGTTCGCGAATATGTTCGCGAACTTTTTTTCCGACGTTCGCTACATCCCTAATGGAGACAACACATATATTCCCAGAGCTATTCTTTATCCCCAGAGAATAAATCTCACTAATAGAGGCTGTTGTAATGTTTCCTACTCTTAATCATCTTTATCTCCCTTTCTCTCATTGTCATCCCTTGCCTCTCTAGATTCCCTCCCTCTCTTACATTTATCTCCATTATGCTTTCCTATGAAAGAAGTTGCTGACCTGACTTTTAAAATGCCTCTTTGAATTCATCCAGTTTAACACTGCTATTAATGTGCACTTGTCAAGGAGAGAAATTGCTATGAAGCTGTGTATTTCTGAAATAAAGTCACAAGAAACAGAACACTTTATTTTCCTCTTTGCAAAATATATTTGTACATCAATTTATAGTCTCAGCTGTAAGTAGTAGGATAGAACATTTATACTGTAAGACAGGAGTGGCATACTTTACTAATGAAGGGTCTACTTTTAGTAATGTTGTCCCATTATGATCTACATCCATAAAAGCATTGATAGCATTCTGTTCCATCGTAAATATTACTTAAATACTGATTTTTGGGAAAATGCATTTTGCTATATTTACCAAACAACTATTTCTTATGTAAAGAGGCTGGCACAAGCCTGGACCACACCAAGTAGAAGAAGTCAGACGGTAAAGATTAAAAATTTACATTTTATTTTCCATAACTAACAACCAAGGCCTGACACGTTTCGTGTCTACCAAGGACACTTATACCCAAATTCACTAAGCGCCGAAGCGCCTAACGCTAGCGTCAGTTCGCTAGCGTTGGGCATTTTCGTTACTTCGCAAATTCACTAACGAACGCTGGCGTAAATTCGCTAGTGTTACTTCGCACCCTTATGCCTGGCGAATTTTCGCTACGGACGTAACTACACAAATTCACTAACGCGCGCAGTGTACTGAGCGCTACCTTTTACGCTAGACTTCCTTCGCCACCTCAGACCAGGGGAAGCGCAATAGAGTGGATAGGGATTGCTTCAAAAAAAGGTCAAATTTTTTCTAAGTCCCAAAAAACGCTGGCGTTTTTTCTATATTATGGGTGATAGGCTGAAAAAGATCGAAAAAATTTTTGGGGCTCCCCTCCTTCCCCCCTACATTTCCTAACTCATGGCAACTTAACTATACAGTGGGCACATTTGTAGGGCAAAAAAAAATTTTTATTTGATGTTTTGAAAGTTTCCCAGGCATTTGTAGTGATTCTACGTATTCCTCCATTGAAATTTGAATTTGGCGCCGTATGCAAATTAACCATCGCTAGCGCAACTTCGCAACCTTACGCTACCCCTGTGCGCAACTTCGGATTTTAGTGAATTTGCGGAGCGCTGGCGAAACTACGCCTGGCGAAGTGTGGCGAAGTGCGGCGAAGTTGCGCCTGGCGCATCTACCAATCTTAGTGAATTTGCCCTTTAGTCATAAGCCGAACATTGAATATTACATACAGAGTATTTAAAAGAGAGCCAATGGGAAATGAGCAAGTGGAGCTACCAAATGTACCAATCAGAAAAGAGTCATTATAATCCAATGGAACATGTTAATCACAACCCCAAGGCTTAAAATACAATAAATAACTTAACTTTCGGCATATTCATTTTGATTCCTTAATTAAGATATTTATTGTATTTTTAGCCTTGTGGTGTGTTTAACATGTTCCATTGGATTCTAATGACTCTTTTCTGAGTAGTACATTTGGTAGCTCCACCTGCTCATTTCCCATTGGCTCTTTCTTTTTTTAAATACTCTGTATTTAATAAGCAATGTTCAGCCTTTGACTAAGTTTCCTTGGTAGACACGAAATGCGTCAGGCCTTGATGTTTCCTGGTATTTGCTCCCTTGCTGAAGGTCTGGGTGTTTGTACCCAGGCCCACCATGCACAGTGTTAAGCTTCTCTCAATGTACTTAATGTTCTCCATACACTGGATAATTTGTATATATTGTAACATATTTGTATATATATTATAACATAATAAATATCTGAATACTGAATAAAAAGCATGAAACAGGAGGGTGATTTAGACAAGCTGTTTGCTGACAGTGTTTTGAGATCTACTGATCACCAGCTAAAGTTCTACTGGTAGATCCTGATCTACCTTTTGGGCACCCCTGCTGTAAGATGAAAGGAATCACAGACATTTGTGAATACACAGCTCCACCTATAACCAACATTGTGGAGACTGAAAATTATACTCATGCACTAAAAGAAGTGTTAAGACACCTGTTGCCTTAGATTCATATGGAAATATTATATTGGGTAAAGAGCATGAGATGAGAGGAAATTTGAATGTCAGCAGTTCACCTACATTGTGGGGGGGGGGGGTTGTGTATTGATATCCTAGGTGGGTATTTTGCTATAACTACCAGATTGTAGGGTGTTGCTGTTCTTTCTAATCAACTTCGTTAAAGGAAACCACCCTTTAGCATTAAAGATCTGTGCCTCCAAACATGCCCCCAGTAGCTTCTTGTCTTCCTTTCTGCTGATCCACAACTCAGGCTTTGAGCTGCTGTCAGTTACCTGAGTTTAGGGGCCAACTTTCCAACCCCTAAATTTAGCTTCTCAATATTAACCCAGTGCACACTGAGCATGTGCAGTGTCACTGACACACAAAAGATGGCCTACAAGATCCATGATGAGGAGCAGCTGTGGACAACTATGAAGGCCTAGATCATACTATTATGGGGCTGCTGAACCTCTGGGCTGGTAATTAAAGTTAAAAATATAAAATACAGCATTTTTAGGCCTTATTGTTTAAACTTAAAAGTAATACTGAGTTCCTTGTAGGAAAGTCCAATGATTAGCAAAAAGGTTCATTCTATCTAGGGGATATAGATTTTCTCCTGTCATTAATATAAAAGTGCTGTGCAATACAACAATCTGTCTACTATCAAGTGGTAGTTCATAAACATGCAATGACTTAAGTCTATCCCAGAGTAGCTTGCTCACTGCAGCAGAAGAATAGAGACTGGGGGAAATCCAACGGTGTAACAAGATATAACTGACCCCCGCAGCAAATTATTTTTCAGGCCCCTAAAATGTCTAGAGGTTGACTCGTTTTACCAAGATGTATTGAACTTGTATATGAATTAGGGCATCATGGGGTCCCTATAACTCCTGGGCCCCCCTACAGCCACAGGGTCTGCTTGCTCTGTAGTTATGTCCCTATTGAAATCTATTCTACTTATGGGGGCTGTATAATAATAGGTGCAAGACATGCTTCCAGATCTAGTAACATTTGCAGACCAATAAGTTCTAATGGACACATGATCTGCCATTATTACATTACTCCCATTTTATGTCATAATTGTGAATGAAAGTTCCATGATAATCAATGGCTCCTCTTTATTAGCAACATCATTTGAATTTAGTTTTACATTGAGCAGTTAATCTAAAATCCTTTCTTTAGTTATGAATTTTATCAAACATCTATACATTGCAGAAATATAATGGCAATTTATAAACATAGCATTACTACTAATAGATCGTAGCGTTGTGAAAGTGTCACTTTAGATGTATTTTATCTGAAACTCTATTGTGTTTTCTGCCTATTCATTTTTAAGGAGCTTTCTTATGTACTGCTCTACCTTTATGCAATTCATAGAAATATCTGATAAGGTTTTCTGCTTTACTAAGTACTATAATGCCTTCTAGAGATCGGGTCAGCTTTCTATGGTTATATTTACTATCTATTAGCTTCTTGGGTGTCTAATGTAAGAATCTTTTGTAAATTGCTGAAAAACCAGGGGACCTTCATAAAGGATTTACAAAACAATATGATTACTAAACATCTTTAAATGCAACCCACTTGCCATATTACTGAAACATTGTGTGAATCTGTGTAATGGGCAATCATTAGCCAGTAGAGTAAGAGGCATTTCTGCACAAAACAAAAGTAACTTAGTAATATAATGCCCCATGTGAAAGCTGTAATAAGAGGGAGGGCTGGATCCGTCTTCATGTAGTGCTCTGTATTTAATCAGAAAAGCTTTCAGCGTGTAGAATTAGTTAGCGGATGAGGCTAAAGCATTTTTAATTTTATTTAATGTAATTTTCATAGCTGACTTAATATTGTATTATTGATCCTTACCTATTTTCTATACGTACTCAACCTCCGCCTGTAATCTGTCATATCAGGCCCTGACACATGGAAATTATTTGTTTTTTTCTAATGGAAAAATTAATCATTTTTAGATTTACTGTAGAATGGTGCTCTCTCTTTTGACTGAAATAAGCTGAATGAGGCACAGTCCTCTACAAGGACTTGGGACAATACAGTGGTTATTTAACAAGACCATGTGAAGAAGTGCAAGAGCCCTGTCCTTACAGCCTGTTATAGGGAAGACAATACTGTTTAGTATGTTTATTGCAATGGTACTATGGCAGGGGTATTTTTGTGTAGAGCAGAATTAAAATAGTTTCCGCAAGCATTATAAACTTTATTTATAAATATAATATATCTGTACATTCCACTTTATCAGCTCCCTGTTCAAAACAATTGACCATATCAAAAAGATCACTGAACTGAAATTATGCATATACTTACTAAAAACCTTTGATGCCATTGCATCCAAATAATTAAAACACACCAACAATTGTGTACTTTTTAACACAATTTACACAATTGTTGAGAACACAATGTCAATATATTAATTATTCTTAGAGGCAGTAATTCCCTTTTAATTGCCACTAAAACAAATTATTACCTTTGTGATTCCACTTGTTAAAAGATTTTTTATCATATAAGGAATGTTAAAACAAAATTCCATGCATACCTAACCAAGTTCTACTTCTGCCTAGTAACCTACCCCAGCCTGTGTTATATACAAAGCTTCTGAATCAGCAGCCACTTACCCATTCCAACGCATTCCTATACACAGGTATTGGGCCTGTATGCTCGGGACCTATGGTTTTTCAGATAAGAAGTTTTTCTGTTATTTGGATCTCTATACTTTGTCTACTAAAAAGTAATTTACGTATAAAATAAACTAGATAGGATTGCTTTGTCTGTGCAGTGTTTGATTGTATTGAACAGATTTTGGGCAGTAGATTACAAACCTAATATAACCCACAAGGAGGATTATGTGAGTCATTGACTCCTCTCTATACTCTCCTGCCATGAAACACGAGTGGTTGTTATTTCTTGCTACTTAAAGTAGACAGGCATTACCTTATCAGCCATAATATAGAAGAGAAGTGACGGTATTCTGCGGCGGTGTAATTACCACTCCATTGTTTTCATTGGGTAAAAGTGATGATGCCATTATGTGTTATGCTATAATAAGTAATTGTATGTCCAGTCTGTACTAATTTGCCGTTCCTTTATGACGCCCAAACATCTTTGGTAACCTGGAATATGTTATTGAGGATGGCTTAATGGATACAAAATGATTTTTACTTTGCTTTAAAGAAAGTATTTTAGGTGCTAGTGGTTATCCAACAGACAGTAAGAATTAGAAGGCAGTGTTGAACTTTGACTTGGAATTTACAGGAGCCTCCTTATCCAAAGCGACTATGTACAGTATAGGATTATTGTACAGAAGCACGGAGAGCACCAGTTAAAGAGGTGGTTCACCTTTACGTTTACTTTTAATGCGTTATAGAATGACCAGTTCTAAGAAACTTTTCAATTGGTCCTCATTATTTATTTTTTATATATTTCTTCTTCTGACTCTTCAAACGGGGGTCACTGACCCCATCTTAAAAACAAATGCTCTGTAATGCTACAAATGTATTGTTATTGCTACTTTTTATTACTCATCTTTCTGTTCAGGCCTCTCCAAGTCATATTCCAGTCTCTTATTCAAATCAAAGCATGGGTGCTATTTTTATTGAAAACTTTAAGGCTGCTGAATAAAAAGCTAAATAAATCAAAAACCACAAAAAAAAAAAAAAAAATGAAAACCAATTGCAAAAATCACTCTCAACATCATATTAAAATTGAACTCAGAGGTGAACAACCCCTTTATGTCTAGGTTACATTTAAAGAGGTGGCCATATACTATAAGATCCGTTCATTTGGCAAGGTCGCCAAACGAGCGGATCTTAACCCGATATGCCCACTAACGGGTGGGTGATATTGGATGAATCTGAAAGTTCAGCTCTGGGTGGCGAACAATCGGATTACGATACTACGCATGGGCTCCGATGGGTCGCAGGGCCGCATCAACTAGCCGATGCGGTCCTGGATGGTACACAAAATCAAACTTAACAGATGGATATCTGGCTGATTTTTGGCCTGATATCGATCAGTAGGACCCATCACGAGCCCCCACACATGGGCAGATAAGCTGCTGAAACGGTCTAAAGGACCGATATCAGCAGCTTTAATCTGCCCGTATATGCCCACCATAACACACCATTTCAAATGAATATTGAGACTAAAAGAGCTTGAACTTATGTTCTTTTAATGAAGACTTTAAAGGGATACTGTCATGGGAAAAAAAAATTTTTTCAAAATGAATCAGTTAATAGTGCTGCTCCAGCAGAATTCTGTACTGAAATCCATTTCTCAAAAGAGCAAACAGATTTTTTTAAATCTGACATGGGGCTGGACATATTGTCAATTTCCCAGCTGCCCCAAGTCATGTGACTTGTGCTCTGATAAACTTCAATCACTCTTTACTGCTGTACTGCAAGTTGGAGTAATATCACCCCCCTCCCTTTTCCCCCCAGCAGCCTAACAAAAGAACAATGGAAAGGTAACCAGATAACAGCTCCCTAACACAAGATAACAGCTGCCTGGTAGATCTAAGAACAACACTCAATAGTAAAAACCCATGTCCCACTGAGACACATTCAGTTACATTGAGAAGGAAAAACAGCAGCCTGCCAGAAAGCATTTCTCTCCTAAAGTGCAGGCACAAGTCACATGACCAGGGGCTGCTGGGAAATTGACAAAATGTCTAGCCCCATGTCAGATTTCAAAATTGAATATAAAAAAATCTGTTTGCTCTTTTGAGAAATGGATTTCAGTGCAGAATTCTGCTGGAGTAGCTCTATTAACTGATGCGTTTTGAAAAAAAAACATGTTTTCCGATGACAGGATCCCTTTAAGCAGTACAGCATTAGGGCGAGAGGAAAGTGTCCATTGCTCACATTAATCTATGAAAGTTAAGATCTAAGATACCTATCCTATATGTCCATACTGCCTATTATACTTGGTTGTTTATATAAACTGCTCTGAAGTTGTAGGTGTTACAAAGCAATTTTATACCTAAGAATAGTGCACTTAATTGGGAGGAGGTACCAGAGAAAGTCTATGCTGGTTTCTTTACTTCCATTTCAACAAAAGACACATGTAGCTCAGAACTTGAAGACAACTACTTTGAAACCTTACACATCTTGTGTTCCTCAATGTTTTCCTCTTTAGATTTCAAGTGATTTTACAAACTATGTCATAATGAAATGTCAGGAGCTTCAGAATCTTCTGTTGCTATAAAGTTACTTTTTTTTTCCTGTTTAGTTCCGCTTTCTCTAGCACTGGTGTATCACACGAGCATTTCAGTTTCTCATGGGAATATTTTTGAATTTAAAGAGATAAGACTTGGATACATTCCCTGCCCAGCAGCAAGTCTGGAATAAAACAATGATGAGTCTTTTAACTAGATGAGTGTTTCATCCCCGTGTAATGAGAGGCGGAAGCTTGGAAAGAGCAGTCGTTCTACAAAGAAAGATGTTTGATCTATCCATGAATTACATTACCATATTTCCAAGATGAAAGGGGGTCCAGTAAATTGTTTGTTGATTGATCCTTTAATTCATGTCGCTCTGGTTCTTCGTATGACTAAATGCAACTAATACGAGTTTCAGTTCTCCCCTTATGAGCCTGTCACCACCTCTTTTAATTAAATCTATAATTCAAATGGAGCAGGGTGGAGGGATGGAGAATCCAGCCCAATTCACGTGGGAGAGCTGATTTGCCTTGATGCATTACTAAAAGTAATGTGTGATTGACAATGGACATGGCACAGAAGAGGAGGAGGTTAACAAAGGTGTAAAGGGGAAGTGATCAGACATCAGGAAGCAATGATTGCTCAGGGATGGGAACAGGTATTTAATCTAAACCCTAAAAATGAATGTGGGTAAAAATGCCATATTTTGTATACTGAACTTATTGGATCAGCCTAAAGTTTCAGCTTCTCAATAGCAGCAATGATCCAGGACTTCAACTCACCATTTTGGAAAGTGTCTGTAACATGCTCAGTGGGCTCTGAGCAGCTGTTGAGAAGCTAAGATTAGG
Source organism: Xenopus laevis (assembly GCF_017654675.1). NCBI lineage: Eukaryota > Metazoa > Chordata > Amphibia > Anura > Pipidae > Xenopus > Xenopus laevis. The sequence continues at coordinate 136,466,690 of NC_054379.1, forward strand.
GGTCGTCACAAATTATCAAGCAGAAAATGAGGTTGGCCTGTAATATAAGCTGATGCTACAGGGCTGATTATTAAATTATCATACTAATTGCACTGGTTTTTTTGCTGCCATGTAGTAATTTTCTGAATTAATTACTAATCAGCTTTATATTGTGGCATTTCTATTTTGTATATTCACTATATTGTGAGCTGGTCCCTAAGCTCAGTAACTGACAGCAGCACAGAGCATGTGCAGTGAATCAGCAGAAAAGAAGTTGAGGAGCTACTGGGGCATCTTTGGAGACACAGATCTTTACTGCCAAAGGGCTGTGGTTGCCTTGGGCTGGTACAGAATCCAAAAACATAATGTACAACATTTTTAGCTACTTCTTTGGTTAGGCTTTAGTTCTCCTTTAAATGGAGCAATTTGCTAGCTTATCTTTCAGCATTATTTGTCTCCCAGGCTTCTGTTCTACATCGGTCCAAGAATAATTCAGCTTGAAGCAAAGAGATGAGCTGCTGTTGAACTAAAAGTGCAGCCAAGTTTAGAACCACACACAGGTATCTGCAAACAGTACCAGTATGTGCAACATCCATGTAGGATCAACATACAAAACAACACAATAAGATTGAGATGATTATTTCTCTATATAGCCACAGAGAATGGTACACATCAAACCACCATGTTTAATGGCATTTATGCCTATTTTAGGCCAATGCCTTTTTCTTGAAGACCCTATTGCTATATTTTGCTTCTTCTTCTACACCACAAATGCACATACCAGCAGCACCACTTTGTATTTAGTGAAACTCATCTTATGTACAGGCCCGGATTTGTGTAAAGGCCACTTAGGCCTGGGGCCTAGGATGGCAGGATTTTAGGGGGTCGGCATGCTGCTCAACCACACCCACATTGGTTCAAAAACACTGGGGATACAATCATTTTTTTAAATTTCCCATGCGCCAATCCCCATTGCTCCAGTCCAGATAATGAAAATTTAAACAAATAAAGGGGAGGGTACAGGGGCGACAAACGGCAGTGGGCCTAGGGGCGGCAACTATGTAAATCCGGCCCTGCTTATGTAGGTTGCAAAACCTCTGATCCTATAGAACCTCTGTTTACAAGAACACACAGTACTACAAAAGCCTCTGCATGTGGACAGAAATCCACTTCATGCAATGTTCCTAGCTCTACCAGCCTCCTTGAGAAACACATTATATAAACCAAAAACTGCAAAGGTCCAAACCTCATTTACACATAGTATTTCTCTCTCACATATAATCTCATGCAGATGCTGCAAATGAACATTACTGACAATTGTCTACATTTGCCCGGAGTGTAACACACATTCACTGTCTCATAAGGGTGCGACACATGACAATGCAGTTTATTGCTTATCCTGTATTTCTGTTGGTACCTCCCAATCGGATGATCTAGATATTTGTCTACTATGGCATATTCAGGTAAGACAATATTAGTGTATGTGTGATTTCTACATTCTGGATGAGATTAGTAGTTATATTATCAGGCCCGGCAGCTTTTGCACAAGCAGCTCCCAACATTACACTTATTTCCTAATAGTAGCAGCTGCTGTGTTCTGCGACTTGCTATTATCTGTACTTATTATCAGGACAAGTTGTGCAGCTTCTGTGCGCCATTCCAGCAGGCCAGGCACATTTTTTAAATCTTCCAATTGCCTTCTTATCATGTAATATATTATATAATGACTTGCATCACTTTCCAACAACCACTGGCTAATGGGCCCTGATGCAAAATTTTGTTAGCTACCCCTTTATTGTCTTAAAACACCCATGAGGGGTCATTGCAGATAGAGGTAAGGACAAGGATAGAGGTCCAGATAGAGGTAAGGACAAGGATAGAGGTCCAGATAGAGGTAAGGACAAGGATCTATGGCCTTAAACGGGTTGTTCCCTTTCCAAACACCTTTTTTAGTTCAGTTTTCAGATTGTTCCCCAGAAATAAAGACTTTTTTCATTTACTTTCCATTATTTATTTTGTACTGTTTTCTCCAAAATTCAAGTTTAAAGTTTAATGTTCCTGTCTGGCAGCTCAATAATTCAGGTGCAGATTCTGAACTGTTACAATTTACTACATTTAGTTGATACATTTCTCAGCAGCATCTCTGGAGTATTAGCAACTATTGTATCAATTCTAACAGCTGCCTGTAATGAAACACAGGGATTCTGCTGAGCAGGGACAAAGATATGAAATGTATCAACTAAATGTATCAGTTTAGAACAGTTTACAGGGTCGGCGACCCCCCTCCCCAGAGCTATATTAGAAGATGAAAAATTACACTTTACACTTCAATATTAGAAAAACTGTGACAGAGAGAAAATAGAAAGTAATTGGAAAAAGGTCATTATTTCTGGTGATCTATCTGAAAACAACTAGTTGTTTGAAGGTGAACTACCCCTTTGAAGACACGTCAGGGGACAAGTGAGGCAAAGGAGTGTGACACATACTTCTCCCACCCCTCATGAATACGGCACTTCATGGGGCACTTCAACAAAGTGCCGGGCAAGGTGCACATGTGCAAAAACAAGGTGGATTGCACCTGTTTTTTGCAATTCGTTACATTATCCTGCACTTGATTAATGAGCTCTATGACCTTCATTACTGTAGCTCCTATTTTTTCATATTTAACATCAGATCCCAGATATTACTCAGGATTAGTAAGCCCTATTTATAAAAAAGAATATAGCTATCTTTTTCTATTTCAGTTAGAGGCAGTGCACCCTTTTAGTAAAGGAGAACTAAAGCCTAAAACAGTATTTTAAATACTGAATCTACTGTACTGGTGCAGTAAAAACCAACTAGAGGTATGGGATCCATTATTCGGAAACTCATTATCCAGAAAACTCTGAATTATGGGAAGGCTCTCCATTTTATCTAAATAATTCCAATTTTTAAAAATGATTTCCTTTTTTCTCTGTAATAATAAAACAATACCTTGTACTTCATCCCAACTAAGATATAATTCATTCTTATTGGAAGCAAAACCATCTTATTGGGTTTAATACATGTTTAAATGATTTTCTAGAAAACTTAAGCTATGAAGATCCAAATTACAGAAACATCTCTTATCCAGGAACACCCCAGGTCCCAAGCATTCTGGATAACAGGTCCCATATCTGTATGTGCTTACTCTAAAATCTCATAATTCCTGACACCACTTGTCAGGACTCTTTCTAGGAAGAATAAATTCCCTTATACAGGTATGGGACCTGTTATCTAGAATGCTCGGGACCTGTGGATCTTTCTGTAATTTGGATCTTCATACCTTAAGTCTACTAAAAAATAACTGAAAATTTTAATAAACCCAATAGGCTGGTTTTGCCTCCAATAAGGATTAATTATTTTAATTATTGTTTCATTGTTAAAGGAAATCATTTTTAAAAATATGGATTATTTGGATAAAATGGAGTCTATGTGAGACAATCTGAATACCGTAATTCAGAGCATTCTGGATAACGGGTTTCCAGGTAACGGATCCCATATCTGTAGAGGAGTATTTGCAGAGCAGTTTATTTTGTATTGGGGTGCTCAGATTCGCATTATGTAACAGGCAGGATAAGATGATCCCCTCAGAGGAAAGACTAGAGTTGGGAGAGATCTGTACCTTTGGTTCTCTGCTTTTTGGGGTCCAGAGGCAGAGAGTCCCCTGTTAAAGCAGTTCAGGAGTGAGAAGATTGACGTAAGAGCCTTAGGACCTCATTTGTGTGTTGCAATTGGTGACCAGACCAGTACAAATTTAGTAATGCTTAAATTAGCCTGGGGTGTGTCCCTGCTATGCCATTTTACTTTTATAGCAACAGAAGGAGAAACCTAGCAAGTTAATGACCTCACAAATTCTTTTTTCATTAGAAATATCCTGGGGTGATCTGAAAACTGAAGCATAGTTTAGAATATCTAAAAGTGGAAAATTGGGTGAGACTACAAAAAATGAAAAATAAAGAGCACATGGAAGAGAACCTTTGGGTTTCAGCTTTGTGATGTGCAAGACCCCCATGTTTCCCTGCATGACAGACTGGACACATTGAAACAGTAAACCACATGTTCAGATTAGGGTGGGATGACAGGCCAGATTCCAGGCAGGGTAACGTTCGCCTTTGTCTGATATTAGTTCTGCCCTTTGCTCTGATATCATTTGGCTCCTTCAGTTATGACTTTGGAGGGTTGGTTCATAAATCTGGCCAAGAAAGCTGCCTGAAATCAGTACATAATACTTAGGGTAAGGCCACACGTGGAGATTCGGGGAGATTTAGTCGCCTGGCGACTAATCGCCTCGACTTCTGGGCAACAATCTCCCCGAACTGCCTCCTCGTGTCTTGCCATCAACTAGAATGAAAAGTCGCCTGCGCTAAAGCACACGCATCGCAACTGTTTCCGAAGTTGCCTGAAGTTGCTTCAGGCGACAAGTCGCCAGGCGACAAAATCTCCCCAAATCTACTCGTGTGAACTAATCCTTAGGGTAAGGCCACACGTGGAGATTCGGGGAGATTTTGTCGCCTGGCGACTAATCGCCTTGTCTTTTGAGCGACTATCTCCCCAAACTGCCTCAGTATTTTCCCCCATAGGCTACAATGAAAAGTCGCCTGTGCTAATGCACAAGTGGTGATGCATTTTCAAAAGTCGCCCAAAGTTGCCTCAGTGAGGCAACTTCGGGCGACTATAGAAAACGCATCAAAGGAAAAAAAAAACAAATTTTGAGCTATTTTTTGTGTAGGGAATAGTCCAAATTCGAAAATTCGAATATCAAAATTTATCATGTACTGTCTCTTTAAAAATTCGACTTCGACCATTCGCCATCTAAAACCTGCGAATTGCTGTTTTAGCCTATGGGGGACCTTCTAGAACTCATCTGGAAGAGTTAACTTATTGGTGAGCTCTGAAAAATCAAAGTTTCTTTTATGAAAAACTTCGAATCAAATTCGATCTAATGCTCCATTCCTTCGATTCATACGATTCGAATTCAGCCAAATACGGACCTATTCAATTGAAAACAGACCTATTTGACCAAAAAAAAAAACTTCGACTTAATTTCGGTTGGTATTTTTGAATTCGAATTTCGAAGTTTTTTCAATGCGAAATTCGACCCTTGATAAATATGCCCCAAAATGTTACAGTCAGGTTCCTAACAATGTATGCCTGTCTATTGTCATCCAGCTATGGTGGGTCATAGGAAAATGTCAGCAGATTTTACTTGGAAGACCCCACAAACCATTCAATGGGAAATTGATCTTAGTGTAAAGTGCACAGTTTTGATATACACTGAGCTGGAAGTGGGGCTAGAAGCAACCCTTTAAACATCAGGAGATCTTCCCCTGCAAACCCAGAAATACTGGATAACTTATACAATACAAATATGCCCTGATATGAAGGATAAAGGAAACCCTCCAGATTCACCATATCTGACATGGACACTATGGGGCAGATTTACTAAAGGGTGAAGTGACTAACATTAGCGAAAATTGCCAGTGTGACGTCATTTCGTTACTTTGCCGATTTACTAACAGACGCAGGTGTAACTTCGCTAGCGAAGGAGATAGACTCTATCCGTAATTCGCTCCCTTACGCCTGGTGAAACTGTGCTCTAGGGAAGGGACTTAACTATGCAAATTTACTAAGATGCGAATTTTACTGAACGTTGCCTCTTGTGCCAGACTTGCCTTCACCACCTCAGACCTGACGAGGTGCAATAGAGTAGAGTTCCCAAAAAAATAATTGAAAATTTTTCCCAAAAAACGCTGGCGACTTTTCATTTTTCAGGGTGATAGGCTGCAAAAGAGCGTCATTTTTTTCTGGGGTAACCGGCTTTCCCCCCTACATTTCCTAACATATGGCACATAAACTATACACTGGGATCATATATAGGGCAATATAACAACTCTATTTTATTTTATTAAGGTTTCCCGGGTTTGTGTAGTGTAATGTATTTGCTGCAACATATACGTCCATTGTACTTTAACTTCCCGCCGTATGCAAACTGTAGCGCAAATTTGTTTCGCTTGCCGCAGTAACTTTACTGCTACTTTGCCAGCGTTATGCCTGGCGAAGTGTTGCGATGTGAGCGAAGCAGACACTAGCGCAAATTCAGCACTTAGTGAATCTGCCCCTATATAACTCTGACCTGAACACATTCTGTGTTGCAACTTTTAATAATGAAAAATATTGTTTTATGGTGATCAAGAAACGATACAAAATCAGCATACAGAAAAAAAAACTACCTATACTTGTATGTTGTAATGTAATGAAACTATTACATATGCTTTATTCAGCAGATTGGGGTAGATTTCATGCCTTTCCTGATGCTCATTGCCTTGGCAGTCCAATGTGAGAGGCACCTATGGCGATACAGAGTTTTTCTTTGGTGAGTAAATATATATATATAATATGACTTCGAAAAGGGTCTTCAAAAAGTGAAATTATAACTCACCAGATAGAGAAAGTGGCCCAGGTGCACCACCCTGAGCCCTCAGCATAGGGAGCAGATAACTGAAAAAGAATATGGAGCAGGCACTCAAACAAAGGCACTCTTCCATCAAATAATTGAAGCAAAGTAAAAAGATTTATTGTGTCCTCTGCCTTACGCGTTTCGTGTTATAAACACTTAATCATAGTATGAGTAAATATATATATTCAGAAGAATGGGGACAGGCAGCACATGGGTGGTCTAAATAACCCACGGGGCACAGAAAGAGAAACATACATTGAATGTCACAGGTAGAACCAGACACCACAACTGGAAAAACGTAATACTTTAAGTACTACATATAATGCATAAAAAACAGTATGGCTACTCATAGGTCTATCCGCCAATGTAGCAAAGAGATCATTTATTGGTAGCACTGTCTGTATAGGACAACATGAGAGAGCCTTAAGGGCTAGTCCACACAAGGAGGACTCGCCTCGTCTTTTAAGTGACTATCTCCCCGAACTGCCTCGTGTGGCCTTACCCTAAATAGCACAAATGATAGAGATCAATGTGTCAGTGTAAAGGGAAACTAAATGGTCATTTACTTTCCAAGCTCCTATTACTGCCACCTTCATCTTTAATGTGACACCTGCTAATGCCCTTTAGCTTCAGATGGACATTTGCACTCATGCTGTGAAGCCGGTGATATTTAAATCCCTCTCCTTACAGTCACAGACCAGTATCAACTTACTGTTAAGTGCTGTAAGAATTTTAACAAAATAATGAAGTATTTTTTTTATTTTTTTCCCCCCAATTTGTTACTGTTGGAGAAGATAAAGAAGTAACTAGTGCAGGAAGACTACAATGCCACTGAACCTCCATGAAGGCATTCCCTGGCTTCTTTTTTTCCTTACATACTCCCAAGCATAAATATGTGCTCCATAGTCAGACTATACCAATACAGGGTAAACAGCATGCACAAGCAGAAAACACTTTTAATAATCATCAAAACAACAACAAGAACAAATATTTTTAGGGCAGACCTAACCATACATGTAGTTTGTTCTAGCATTCCCTCTCATTAAAACGCACAGTTTGGCACAATGGTGTCATATGGAATACTTTGCAAATGATTATATCTGACAATACTTGTCAGGTACTATATGGATTTGATTAGTTCACACACTTTTGATAGACCTACACACTCTAGCCAAGGGTTGAAAAATCCTTTGTGTGAATTGTGTGAGTCCTTCTATTAATTTTATCATCTACTTACCAAACATTTTGGACAGGGGCGATCCTGGCCCCTCCGCCGCCTGAGGCAGCAGCAGTTGCTGCTGCCCCCCCTCCCCCAGAAATTTGATCTTAAAGTACCAGGAGCAGCATTTTTGCTGCCCCTGGTACCTAGTGGGGCGCTGCTGCCTGAGGCGACAGCCTCAACTCGCCTCATTGGCGAAGCACCCCTGATTTTGGAGGCAAGAAGAGGATATCATGGTGGTTGATAGTCCCCAGGAATGTACAATATATAGTGAATAAAGTACCCCCTCTTGTAAAATATAAGGATATTATAAGTTACCGAGGAGTTTCATGACCATATAAAAACATGAGGCCGAAGGCCGAGTGTTTTTATACAGGTCATGGAACTCCGAGGTAACTTCTAATATCCTCATATTTTACAACTGGGGGTACTTTATTTATTATAATACACAAATTTCAGTGAGTCATGTGACAGAAATGACATCAGAACTCACCGTTTATAACTGATGACATCAGAACTCACCGTTTATAAGGATATAATTTACAGGATATTCATAGCTTTTGTGTATTATTATTTGATATAATTCATATCGCACACATCAAGGGAAAAGGAGATGAATGAGATCCTACAGCTCAGACAATGAATGCTAATCCTTGGCAAACTGATGGGTAAAATTGCCACGCAAGAAAACCCTGCCAGTTTTTCTTTGGGGGTGGGGAAAGGTTATAGTTAACATTGAAACTGTTCCACAATACAAGTTAAAATCCCAGTTTCAAGTAAGAGCATTAATCATAAACCATTAACGTCACATGGAATTAAAGGACAGGCACGAATGTATTCGCTTATTATCAACAGTTCTGTGCAATGTGCAACACACTGATGTTTAGTACAAGTGTAAAATTAGAAACTGAAGCAGGAACTGAATAAAAGACAACAATACTCTAAAAAAAAACAGGGCAGGGTCTGTGAAAAGCCTAAGAGCAGGGATGTCTGTAGTATAAATACAGCATTAATCAAGCATCCCCAGCCAACGGTAGGGTTCATTTACATCAGCAAGTGCAGTGGGTAACTTGTGCTTTTCCCTGCAGTTGCATCTAAAACTTTCATTCAATATACTTGTGTCAAAGTGTTCTCCATGCACTTCAGTATAGTTGTACTCAGCACCACTTAGTTCTTCCTGCCTTCCATTCCAAGCTGAGTGTTGATGTACCTATTGATGCAGGGGAACTATGGAGCTACCACCACCTTCTCACCAGCCGGTAGCTCCAGGGTTTTCCTGTGTCAGTAGGCACATCACATTGCAGCCTAAAGAATCTATAGGATCATCTGGGATCTTGTGATAGTACGTGCACAGACTAGAATCTACACAGAATGAACTTCCAAGGAAACAAATATTGCTTAGGGCCAAATTCCCAAATTCATGCCCTGCCAAATCCACATGATTTATAACAGTGCTTACTTTATCATGAATTATAGTCTCATATTCCAGGGTATTTCTGCCTTTTCAGTCACATCGATGGTAACTGATCCAAAGTGGAGAAAACCTTCTAAGTGCAGTGTTATGTCATTAATAATGCAGACTGTGGCACATAAAGCAATATTGGGGTGGTACATAAATCATGGTGGCTTGATAAAAGACCGATGGCGGTCTTAAACGTTGCCGAATTGTTTGGGTCAGAGCCCATGGCTTAATAAAGGCTTTTTAAAGAAAAAGAAAATCGTGAGTGGTGCTGTCCATGAAACAAGTATTTGGTACATAAATCATATACAAACAAGATGTAACTGTTCTTCTTTAAATAGTTCATATGTGATATTGCTTTTGGGGACGGCTCTTGTTAAGGGATTATTCGTTTTGTTTTGAGCAGCATCCAGTGACACTACACACTGAGAAAAGGGGATAAGCCCCCTAAAATTCTCCATTCAGTATATTTTCTGTTCTTTAGATGAGTGGGTTTTCTTGTTGCTTCACATGAATGGGCATCTGAAAAGGCTTGAGCTCTGACCATTAGGGATGTCGCGGACTGTTCGCCCGCGAACTAATTCGCGCGAACATCGACTATTCGCGTTCGGCGAATGTTCGCGAACGTCGCGCGACGTTCGCCAATTTGGGTTCGCCTTAGCTGGCGCTTATTTTTGCCCTCTCACCCCAGACCAGCAGATACATGGCAGCCAATCAGGAAGCTCTCCCTCCTGGACCACCCCCACACCCCCTGGACCACTCCCCTTCCATATATAAACTGAAGCCGTGCAGCGTTTTTTCATTCTGCCTGTGTGTGCTTGGAAGAGCTAGTGTAGGGAGAGAGCTGTTAGTGATTTGAGGGACAGTTGATAGTAACTTTGCTGGCTAGTAATCTACTTGATACTGCTCTGTATTGTAGGGACAGAACTCTGCAGGGATTTGAGGGACATTTTAGGTTAGGTAGCTTTGCTGGCTAGTAATCTACCTTCTACTGCAGTGCTCTGTATGTAGCTGCTGTGGGCAGCTGTCCTGCTGCTGATCTCTCATCTGCATCTGTTCTTCAAACAACTGCCACCTAGCTGTCTAAATATCAATAATAATACCGTCTCCAGAAACACCACCCGAGTGACGTTTTTCAAGCAGCAATAATATATTCCGTATCCAACGGCTGTAGTGTATACGTTGACCTTGCAGGCATTATTTGCCCAGTCTTTAACCAAGTGCCACCTAGCTGTGTGAGCTTTTTCACATTCCGTGTCCAGAAACATCACCTGAGTGACGTAGTGTGATTTCTGCCCTTTACAGCACAAAACGCAGCGCTGTGTCAACAATGGATTTTTCAGATACATTTTTGCCCTTGATCCCCCTCTGGCATGCCACTGTCCAGGTCGTTGCACCCTTTAAACAACTTTAAAATCATTTTTCTGGCCAGAAATGTCTTTTCTAGCTTTTAAAATTCGCCTTCCCATTGAAGTCTATGGGGTTCGCGACGTTCGCGAACTATTCGCATGTTTTGTCGCAAGTTCGCGAATATGTTCGCGAACATTTTTTCCGCCGTTCGCTACATCCCTACTGACCATTTTTTAAAATATTTTGTTATAAGAACATATGTTTTCCCGTGCTAATAACAATACCCAAGGCTACTGTATTTGTCATTAGAAAAAAAGAACTATAAGCAGCCTTCACCCCACCCATGACATGACTGCATACAGAAGGTTGGTTCAGGAATGCACTTGTATACGGCTAAATCAAATGCTGTCTGCAGACGATCAGCATCTGCACACACACAGTCCCTTGTTTAATGCACTAATCAAACATGATCTGCTAGAGCAGTGGTCCCCAACCTGTGGCTCACGAGTAACATGTTGCTCACCAACCCCATGTTGCTCCCAGTGGCCTCAAAGCAGGTGCTTATTTTTGAATTCCTGGTTTAGAGGCAAGTTCAATAAAAACCAGATGTACTGCCAAACAGAGCCTCCCGTAGGCTTCCCATCCACACAGGGGCTACCATATGGCCAATCACAACATTTATTTGGCACCACCCAGGAACATTTTTCATGCTTGAGTTGCTTCCCAACTCTTTCTACATCTGAATGTTACTCACAGGTATAAAAGGTTGAAGACCCCCATGCTATAGGATAAAGGCAGGTACACTATAAATTTTGCTACAAATACAATATCTGTGTATAATAAGCTTGTAAGCATTTTGTAACATCTAAGTGCACCAGATTCAGGTACAATCTTTGCCAAAATCACCAGCATTTAGTCTAAAGGTCCTTTGGCAAGGTCACCAAACAACCAGATCTTTCCCCGATAAGCTTGTAAGCATTTTGTAACATCTAAGTGCACCAGATTCAGGTACAATCTTTGCCAAAATCACCAGCATTTAGTCTAAAGGTCCTTTGGCAAGGTCACCAAACAACCAGATCTTTCCCCGATATTCCCAACAAAGGTGATACCATTGTTTGGCCCTAGGGCCAAATGATCAGATTACAACGGCCAGAACAGGGGCTGTTGGGCTGGGGACCGAATTAAGAAGCCAATGTTGCCCTTGATCTGTCATGAAAATCAAACCTGCCCAATCAACATCTGCCCAATTTTTGACCGGATATCAGTCGGGTAGCCCAGTTGGAGGACCCCATACATGCCAGATAAGCGGCTGACTCGGTCTAAAGGACTCAAATTGGCAGTTTAAATCTGTCCGTGTATGGGCACCTTTACAAAACCAGCAACTGAAAGAACCCTTATGTCTGGTCTGCGAAACCCACGTTATTGAGTTGACCAGCTGCTAGAAATCACATACACCCATTATGCACAAACAGAGAAAACAATATTGCCCACACCGTTTCAGACTGTGTAAATGTATATAAATATATGTTAACTGTTAGTACCACACTTTGGCCTCCAAAAACTGTAAACCTTTATGCCACATTAAAGTCCCTCATTATTTGCAGTCTGTTTGTCATGTGTCCACCTCTGCTCCCATGTAAAGTATAAGATCTTGCGGTATGTTTGGAAGCTTCTTGAACTCAGGTGTACGTGTTTATAATCTCTCATGGGTAAGTAAACGAATACTGTACTAATGTATATGCAAAATTATTATTATTTAGAAAGTAGCATACAGATTATTTGTACGACATGTTTACTGGGGTTGGTCTGTAAGGTGCAGAGTCTCCATAAGTGATGAATAATGAATGACTCCAAGAAACATTACTGAGACTGGTGTATATGGTGCAAAGTCTACATGAGTAACTAATGATAGATGGCTTCAAGGCTGGAGCATCTTTCTTAAATTATCCTCAGTCACATGGTGGAGGTTTCTGTGCTGTGAGCAGGCGATTACATTTCCAACCCTTATTATAATCAGTGATGCCGTAGGATGTAATGCGATATGTGGCTGTAGAAACAGGCGCCTTGTTGGACAAAAGTTTCACATGCAATTGGATGCATGTCCCTTTATTTACTCAGTAATTGCACAGTGTTTTTTACCTCGGATTTCTGCTAGTTAAACAGCATGCAGCGGAACGGCTATGTCAAAACAGAGAGAGGCACAGAAATGTGCTGGTGTCAAGTGTATCTGCCTTTTCGCAGCAAGACTAACCAGACGGACAACTCAGAATGACTGAAAACTATGTTCTCAGCCTCATCTTGTTTTAAGCGATTTTGACAAGGGCAATAAAAACACAGACATAGTCTACAAAACATAAAAATAAGGAAGGTGAACTAGTACTACACACACACACAACTACCTTAACTGGAGCTGAAAAGGCTTACTGTGCATAAATATTTATATAATGCTTGACATAACTAATTGGTGGTGATATTTCAATAAATCACGATCATGATGACAACTATGAAAAAACAATTCTTCTGTTAGTGTTTACATCTGACCCTGTGTTTATGAGTTTAGAAAAGGTTGCAATTATTTACTCCTGATCACATTTATATTTTATTGCAGTGATCCTCAACTAGTGGTTCGTGAGCACCATGTTGCTCCCCAATCCCTTGGATGTTGTTCCCAGTGCCCCCAAAGCAGGTGCTTATTTTTGAATTCTTGGCTTGGAGGCAAGTTTTGGTTGTATAAAAACCAGGTGCACTGCCAAATAGAACCTCCTATAGGCTGCCAGTACTAAATGGCCAATCACAGCACTTGTTTTACACCTCTCAGGAAAGTTTTCCATGGTTGTGTTGCATCCCAACTCTTTTAATATCTGAATGTTGCTCATAGGTATAAAAGCTTGGGGTCCCTGGTTTTATTACATGATTTGAGGGTAGAGATGACTATTACTCCTTTATAACTGTCTGCTGTGGGAAAAACAGTTGCCAGAAATAAATCAGAGATGAAAGAGCGAGAGGGTGGCGCTAGACAGGTCAACTGCAATCCATTCCTGAATATCCTACATATCGTCTATTCTTATGACACTGCAAAAGCTCCAACATCAGTGTTTCCAAATTAGAACAATGTTAAGGAAGGCTCAGCCTAAGGCAAGTTGGAGTGAGAGTTAGGGAGAATGGACATTTGCTTTCCTAGATACGCCTGAAAGCTCATCTTGACATTCAGAGAGGGTGAGATTTGGGTTGACTATGTATTTCTTGTCCTCGATATAAAACTTTAACTGAATGACTGATGACAAGAATATTTTCCAATATTTGAACTTACTTCCTGAGTTAAGGGGGCCTTGGCCAAAGGTTGGGCATTCAAGGAGACCTTGGCCAAAGACTGGACATTCAAGTGGGACGAGAACTGAAAATGACAAAGGGAACCACCCCCCCCCCCCCCATTTGGCACTTTTACAGTATATATAATTATATATAGTACATTATGGGTAAGTGTTTTCCTAGATGCATAAATACTTACAATAAATCAAAGTCTTTTACTTTAGAAAAAATAGCAGTTATATTGTTCTTGTATTTAAGCCTTAAATGTTGATAGCAACCATTTGCAGTAAGATATGAGTTCTTGAAAGAATGATATGACTTGGATTAATCCCAAAGGAAGCACAAGTTTTCACAAGCTGTCACATAACTACATAACATTTTCATGGAGCCTCATTATCTTATATCCGCCCTTTAGATTTATTGTAGAGGGAATGTTAATATTGTAAGAATGATAAATCACTCTGATAAACTGTCTGCAGAACTGCTTGTTTTTAAAGTAATTCTTACCTTTTTTTTTTGCTACGTAAAATATACTTTCTCCCTGAAAAAAATGGATTTTCCGATCCAATTACACTTTACTATGCCTAATTGTTTTCTTCTAGGTAAATCCAAACATTCTGATTTTCTAAAACCACTTTAGTGAAAATATTCTACAGCATTTGCTGACAATGAGAAATGATAACAATGCATGTACATGTCTAAATGTCTTTTTTTATTCTGCTTTGTGTGTCAACACATTATATATCATCAATATGGAATAAAACTTTGCGAACTGAGCAAACAGCGATTCTCCTGTCGATTCTACTAGCTTACAGTGTGAATAGAGAAAATGCCTTAGTCAACAGATTAAACCCATTCGTTTCAGAAAAGATCTTTTTCTGCATTCCTAAACATATTCATTTTTGGCAAGAGGCATTCCTTACATAGCAAAGAGAAGTTAATCAGCCTTACCTTAAAGAAGCTCCGCAGAAAGTACATTACACTTAGCATTTCTTTAACTTTATAAAATGGTCCCCACACTTCCAGCCCAGAGAGAGGGGATGGTGATTATTCTCCTACCCCGCTGTGCCTTAGGTTGCATACATTCCCATTGCTATTTTAGACAATCTTAGCTCAGGCGAAAGGCTATGAGCTCTGCCAGGAGCTTATGCTTAAGGAGCTGAATAACAATTAGGGCTTATCCGAGCTGCGCTGAACAGTACAACAGTACAAACAGGTTTGTTCACAGTTTACAGCCATGAAAGACACCAACTGGGCATGCTCTACAAATACACTTTTGTTTATAGTGAATAAAGTGAGAGGCCCTGGTGAGTTCATTGGCCATCAGTTGAGGTTGGACGGAGATTAACATCGTTCTTTTCCTTTGTGATTTTTTTTTTCCTAATTGGAAATAAAAAGAGCAGAGAACTGTAAGCGAGACAAAACAAGTGCAATGCCAGACAAAAGGAGAAACTGTATTTATTTTTTTTTATTTGTAATAATTTATTAAATTGATTATCCAGAGCCTGATTATTTAACATTCACTGATGGGATACGATATCTGGAAACCCATTATCTAGAAAGATCCGAATTACGTGAAGGCCGTCTCCTATAGACTCCACTTTAATCAGATAGTTTACATTTTTTAAAATGATTTCCTGTAATAATAAAATAGTACCCGTCTAAGATAAGATTGTTGCCTGTTTACATTTCTGTAGACTTAAGGTACAGAGATCCAAATTACGAAAAGACCTGTTATCCAGAAAGGCTCAGGTCCAGAGCTTTCTATATAACAGGTACACAGAGATATAGTCAAGCAACAGCTTTGAACAAGTCAGCATAATACAAACCCCACAACTAAAGCTGGCCATACATTTAAAGATCCATACATTTGGTGAGGTTGCCAAAGAAATCTTTGAAGTCTTTGTCCCATTTGGCCACCCAATAAGCTACAGATTTGATCTGGAGGGGCTAAGTAGGCAACTTTTATCAGCCCGTATAAGGCCACCTGAAAGCAGAAACAAAACCAAAAGCAAGCGAGGAGCACCTGGGAGGCAGAGATAAAAAGCAAAAGAGCTGGATTCATACAGGTAAGGAACATTACTAAATTAGCAACTATTTAAAAGACAAGGAAAGTTTAAACCACAAGGGAGAACCTATATGATGTAAACATCCAGGGTTTAAGGTTACCAGTTGTAATCATCGGGGGGTGCCTACTATGGCAACCCCGTGTGATGTCCACCCTCATCATCCTATAAAGTCAAGTATGTATACAATTCCACTCATACACAACTGTCTTTCTGGTGGGCCCATGTTGTAAGATTCCATATTACAAGGGCCTCATACAGTAGTTGTGTGATACCAATTACGGTATCTTTCTGTCCTTGAGCCTATGTGCACCATAAAATGGCATGTGATGCCTAAGGTACTAATACTTCTACTCTTCTTTTTGAAGCCTCTGACTGCTTTACTAGCTACCCTAAACTTGACTCTTACTCCTTGAGAAAGCTATTATAATGGCCAGTCCTCTAGATAGAACTGATTTACAAGATCCCTCCACCTGACTTCACATAAGGAACGTCTATCCTGAGGCTTTCCTTACTTCAGGCTGCCGGACCCATACACACTCCTTCAGCACTAGGATAAAGCCTGGTATCCCTCACATACTATGGATCCCACTTGTCACTCTTGGTCAATAGGAAATTCCTAGCTCTGTACAATGCATAGGGAAATCCAACCTTGCATGCCCTCTAACCCAGTCCCTTTCTGGAATAAATTTTGTCAGGTAAGGGAAGGATTAAATCACTAATCTGCTACATGTAATAGGCAACAACTAGTCAAAAGAGTTTGGCGGATAAACAGAACTGCTAACATGTTATTAATCATTTAAGTCGGACAAGTGAACGAATAAAGTTAAGAACCAAGTTGAGTGAATGAATAAACTTAAGAACCAAAAAAAAAAAAAAATAAAGCCAAGTATCGCACAAAGTATGCCTCAATACTATGTCCCTCTCCAAGGCAACTAGAAATGCAGAATAAAATCATAATGAATAAAATGTAGTTTCTTAAAACCAACAAAGAATTCTGTTAGGGTTCTCAATTTCTATAACAGATCTATGAAACATACATGAATGTTACAAATGATGGCATTCCCATTTTCAGTGGGACATAATACAGACACTTAGTTGCGTAAATAGGATGTGCACGCGGTCCCCATTTCAGCCCCCCTCCCGATACATATGCTGAATAACTTTCACCTGCCCTGTCACCCATGATAAACTTGATTACAACTCCACTGGGCCCCACTGTGCATTAAAAGACTCCATTACTACACAACATCTTACTGTCCTTGCAGTACATTGTACAACCTTCTTCACCTTCCCAGAAGTAGATTTGCCATTACTGCCTACTGTAGATTGTATATTATCTCAGCATTGGGTAGCAGTATATTTCAGAGCATTCCAGTAGAATCCTAGTTTCTAGATACCCAAAGAACACTGCACATCATCTATGTACCCCCAAAATACATTGGACTCCTCTAATGGATTCTTACATATAAATGAATTGTATTGTAAATTACATTAACAGTCAAAGGAGTGCATTTTACAGCATTCCAATGCTTTACAACACAAGACTTTACAGCTCAAAATCACGTTGCATAGTGTCCCTGCAGCACATTGTATCATATTGTCCCCCAAGAGGAAAACTGAACTGCCAAAGTCCCTGCTCCCCTTTAAATAGGACCACCAATGCCCTTGCATTATGTTTCACTGAATCTGAGAATTCCAATAATATTAAGCACATCTGCCACTGAAATACAGAACACATTCACCCTGGAGACCCAGTAGCACATTATTTCACTACTTCTGCATTAGAATGGACACCCAGTGCCTGCCATAAATCAGTGCCCAATTAATATGCAAGTTATATTAAAAATATAGAGATCAGTGCCAAGGGAATGTTAAAAGGGTTTGTCGAATTAAAAGAGATTAATAATATATTTATAGTCAGTGTTAATTGCTCTCAGATAAGATAGCTGTTCATATCACATGAATATTCACTTACCTGCCATATTGTTTTGATTAGTACAATTTATTTGACCACAGATAGTAATGTTTTCACTGGGGTCTCGGCTGAGGCAAATGTATAATTAAATACGCAGAGAAAAAATGTCCAGTTAGAACAAACAGTAACAAAAACAACTAAAGATGGCAAAAGGTTCTTATTCCTATAACTGGTAACAGTTCAGAAGAATAGCTTTTAAAGTTACGTAAACTTTCAGAAATAAAAGTCTTTGTTAGGCCTAATTGTCTTCTCTCAGCTCCATGAGTCTGTCAATATTTATTCAAGAAAAAAAAAGATCAATCATGGGACGGGATATAACAGTGGTGCATGGATAACTGCCAATGAGGATGCAAATCAGCTCAACTGTATAAAACACATTTTAGTACAAAATAATGGGGTAGAAACCATAAAAAAAACCAGTCCCATTATTTTAGTACCTGCCCTGTCAGACTGGAGCATTACAGAAATGAGTTTATTGGCTGGGTAAAATACAAAGTGATAACAGATAATCTGTCCCAGTAATGGTAACATTAAGGTGTCAGCAGAATAGAAGCAATGGGAGATAATAGACATAGGCAGAGGGTGTTTTTTTTTGTTTGGGGAGGCTAAAGATGTCCCCATACACCATACAAGATAATTCAATGGACTTCAATGGAAATGAGAGACAATGGGTACGACATCCCAAGTACATTATATACAGTGGGAACTAGCACCCTAAGTACATTATATACAGTGGGAAACAGTGGGTACTGACCAGAGCCGGGCCAGGCCGGCCAGGCGCCCTAGGCAACCTGGCCGGTCGTGGTGCCGGCTGAGCGCACGCATGCACACATTAGTGCTCATGAACGAATGCGCGAAATGGAGCACACTCGTGTGTGCATCCACAAAAATAGAGTGCATGCATGCGCAGGTGCGCAATAGACAAAGAGAAAGCTGTGACAGTCGGGGAGAGAGGGGTCCGGACATGGGGTAGGCGACAGAGAAGTTAGGTCCCCCCCAGCTTTGCTGACACACCAGGCACATGAAATAAGATGACATTAGAGGCAGTGGAAAATTAGGGTTAGTATGTACGTTAAATGAATTGCCAGTTTTATCTATAAGTTAAAATAAAACTGTAAGACCACAATTTTCTTTTTCAAATGGGTTAAATTGTGCAAAAAGACTTGTGCAAAGTGACAGGGATGGAACAGATGGAACTGATGCTGCCTGCCAAAAAGCATTTTTTTAGTATAGGTGGTGGAGCAGCTGCTGCAGGTGACCCTCAGAATGTATGAAGTACCTGTAAGAGTGCACCTGAAGTTGCTGTTGGAAAGGATTACACATTTCAGGAGGGAAAGTTTGCACTTGGGGGAGCCAAATGTTAGGCACCCCGAGTGATTGTATTGACTTACCTGAAACCCCAGGCCGGTGCTCCTATCAGCAGAAAACTGCACCGCCTGAGGTTATACCAGTGAGCACCACGGAGAGATCTTCTATCTGCTTTGATCACGTGGTTACACATGCGCAGTAGAATGAAAATCGGAACTTTAACTGAAAAGTCAGCTATTTAGTTCTACTGCGTATGCATTTGCCCCAGGAAATTTGAAGAAAGAAGAATAAGCCGGAAGATCTCTCTGTGGTGCTCCATAGAAAAACCCAGAGCCAGTGCAATTTTCTGCTGATTGGGAGAACCGTCCCAGGGTTTCAGTTAAGTCAATACAATCACTTGGGGGTGCAAACAGACTTCTCCTTGAATTAGTTGCTGTATGTGTCAGCCAAAATGTAATTAAAATACTACCAATAGTGACACCAAGGCTGCTTTAAAGGGGAACTATAGCAAAAATAATGTAACGCTATCTTGGGCTATACGGGCCAACAGGGTTAATCACCAGCTAGTGAACTAGAGCAGGAATTACACATGACTCTAACACCATTTGCTAAATGGAAGAATAAAGCAGGAAAAGAATGGACGCCAGGAGGTTCTTGCAGTCTAACAGAATAAACTTTATTTGTCAGAGACAAATGATCCACAGGGTTGTAATTACATGGGTACAGAGGCATTTGCAGAATATATATGCACACCCGGCTCACACAGAGCTGACACTCATAGAGCTCATAGGTAGAGGCAGAATATATAAACAAAGAGCTTCAGAGGTAAAGGGCAGAATATATAAACATAGAGCTTCAGAGGTAGAGGCAGGTGCATTCCATAAGGATGTAGTCAAAGCAGTACAACTTCCCTCCAGGCAGAAATACCTCACATGTGGTCTGGATCTCACACAGTGAAGTGGTCTGGATCTCACCCAGTGGAGTGATCAGGGAGGAGAACCTAAAGCCTGACACCCTATCCACTGTGTCCCTTCACTGTAGGCAAATCTTACAGCCTGGGAAGCTACTCCCTGCTACACCTCCTTGATGGAGCACAAAGCTGCTGTTTCTCTCTTCCCTCACTGTCTTACTCTCCTAGAGAGTCTATAACATGGGAGTCTCATTCACGGGGTCCCTGCTCCCCTACTTCCACGCTAGAGGTTCAGGTCCCTCAAGAGAGCATGGCTTTACTGGGCCTTGTTGTACCCAGGCCCCTGGCCACACTATACTAACGTGTGACAGGACGTGGTCACATCGCCTCCTGACCAATAGCACAACTATGCAAATTACATCTAGCTACATGGCCTCTGCCTAGCAACTAGGGAGATCAGGAAGTGTAGGGAATTAAAGCCATAGGGGACACGTTAACCCTATGGGTCCCTACAATAAAAATGTAATTTAAGCTTCTTTTCACTAAATAGGAAATAAATATAATCAATTAAATATTCTGTACTTTTTCTGAATTATTTGTTACTCTCCTTTCTGCCTCTGTCTCTTTTCATTCTCTCTTCATGCAGGAGTCTGAGTTAGATTTTGATTGACAGTCTACCCATCCTATGGGGGACTCCCTTTGCCCAGAAGACAGATTATAACTTGTTCTTTCCTAATACTCTCAGTTATTTGAGTTAGTGCTAACTCATTTCCTAGGAAAGCCCTCCTAAAAGATGTATGAGACCTTCCTGTCAATCAAAATCTGACCCTGATTTCTTCATGAAGAGAGACTGCTGAGAGGGGAATAGTGAAGAGTAACTTGATTATTTTAGAAATGAGACAACATGTTTTAATTGATCACATATAGAAAGATTCTTATTTCCATGAGATTAAATTTATATTGCATTTTAATTTTTATGATAGGTCTCCCTTAAAACCATGTTACATTACCGTTCCAAACTGGCCGAATCTCTGGTATGAAAGTACTTAAACAGGAATATCACCATACCTCAACACAATACAGGTATGGGATCCGTTATCTGGAAACCCATTATCCGGAAAGCTCTGAATTACAAGGTTTCTCCCATAGACTCCATTTTAAACAAATAAATCAAAAGTTTTAGAAAAAAATATATTTTTCTCTGCAATAAGAAAACAGTAGCTTGAACTTCAAACTAAGATATAATTAAGCCTAATTGGAGGCAAAATATTCTATTGGGTTTATTTAATGCTTAGATTCTATTTTTAGTAGACTTAAGGTATGGAGATCCACATTACAGAAAGAATGGAGTGTGCTGCTCTCACTGACGTACAAAACTTCCATAATATCAAAGTTGTAAATGGCTTAGTAAATTAACGGGGTGGGGCTTGCTTATATTGTGACTGGCGTTTTGACAAAATGGTGGGTGAGTGGGGTGGATCAGGAGCATGGTTGTATTTTTAATGAGGTCCCCATTCTGTCTCTTGGCAAGGACCTCTACCCAGGCGCCTAGGTGACAAATGGGCTAATAAGTGGTCCTCTCTTGATGTTGTGATCACTGATGGAGAAAATAAAAGGCTTCTCAACAGTGATAATGGAATTTAGTCATATCAGCTGGAGGCTAATGGAACATGGATAGATTGCTGTTCAACGGTGAGGGGCAAGTGGAGTCATCAAAACAACCCTGCCCACTGGCAACTGCTTCCTCTGTACATGATACGGTATCTGTATGGCAGACCCTTGTGACAAATTGAAGAGATCACTGATGAAAGCGCCTCATTAGACAGTACATTTACCTGTAGGCTTCCCTTTGTGTCTCTTGACATTTTAACACTGAGGGCTTTAGCACACGGGCAGATTTGGGGAGATTTAGTTGCCTGGCGACTAATGCCTCTTCTGCAGGGCGTCAATCTCTCTAAACTGCCTTCCGCCTGCTATAATGAGAAAACGCCAGCGTCAATGCACTCTCGGTGCTTCGATCTCCGTGAGGCAACTTCGAAAATCAAAGTGCCGCAAGGGCTGGCGTTTTCTCATTATAGCAGGCGGAAGGCAGTTCAGAGAGATTGTCGCCCCGCAGAAGAGTCGATTAGTCGCCAGGCGACTAAATCCCCCCAATCTGCCCGTGTGCTAGGTCCCTTAACCTTGAAAGTAATTGTATATATTGTGCATACCTAATTGCATTCTGTTATTGTATAAAGTTGTATTAATGCACTGGATGTACAGTATTGTATAGAGCCGTACAAATAACAATACACACTGTGGGAATTTGCGCAAATGGCAGAAGAGGCAGTCCCCTTTTCAGTGAAATAAATGTCATTTTCAAGTAGGCATGCGCCTTTGTGTTATTCACAGTAGGGCTTTCCACACACAGGGTACTTGTCAATGCACACGACTAAGGAAAATAAACAAACTTTTGTACTTCACTTGAACAGACTGGTACACTGGCAGCCTGAATACTTCAGAAACCTGATTAAGGCAACGTTATCCCGTAAAATGACAATTATTTAACTGACAGTATTTTAGCTTTCTTCCCAGCATTCTTAGCCGCACCAGCTCACTTTCTACTGAAACAGCTCACTCACAGCCCCGCTCCTTTTCCACAGATAGTGACTCATCAAGCTCAAAACCTGTACTGGCTTTTTCAGCCTCAGTGAACACAGCCCATGTTATTCTCCACATTTGCTTTTTCTCATAGAGCACCCTGGGAGAGATAAACCTTCCCTTTAGAGTTTTCCCACTGCACCACGTCATAAACACATTATACTGCTGCACAGTGGGAGTTTGTGCCTGAATACACAGCCCCATGCAGTATGACACATCTGCTGTATTTAGGTGACTAATAAATATGTTACTGAGATGGATCTATACCAGAAACCTGCAGGACGAATTCTAGCCACATACTGTTTAAGCTGCATCATCAGTAAATGAAAGGTGGATTAATGAGCTTGACATTATAAATGAAAGGTTTATGGAAACAGACAATAACAGAAATAAGCTTGTGAAGGTTGGGGAAAGCATTATTGCTCATATCCAGTATAAGGGTGAAAATAAATCATAGCAAGCATATTAGATGGAGTACAGCCCTAATAGCCAGATCCAGAGGAGAGGGGTAATTAATAAACACTGAGTTAACCTCTTCATATGAAGACTCCCCAGTACACTCTTGAGGTCACAGTGGGTATTTATCTTTTCTATAATTCAGAGTGCTGCAATTCAGTTTTTTTATATTTCAATTATTTTTATTGGTTTTACATAGAAAGGATGACAATACAGCTGCCAAAGCAAAAAAAGGTTACAAAGCCATCGGTAAAATTATTTAGATTCCATATTATCGACATGGCTTACATCCGAGTGAAATACATTAAAGCAACTGTTATTGGTTACATAGGTTTCACCTTAGTCAAACTGGTGTGTCTGATTGCCAACCTTTAAGGTACCGTTTCCTCGTTTATCTAAACTATAAGTAAACTAACAGGCAGAACCTAATACAGTAGTCTATGGTATTTTCTGTGGCGGGGGATATAGTTATAAGCTGGGTATTTAAGTGCTTAGAAGGGCTATTGGACTGTTGGTACTGTATCTAAATTCTAGCCAGGGGGACCATACCCGTAGAAATTTTTGGTGGGAGTCTAATAGAATACTGGACATCTTCTCTTGGGCCATAATCCAATCAGCTTTATGTTTGGTGGCTTCAATGGAAATGTGTTTTGTTTTCCATGCTCTTGCGGCTGTCATTATCCCTGTAAATATTTGGAATTGTATTGTGGTTATTGAGTCTGTTTTTTACATAATAATGCTGTACTTGGGTGTTTTGGGATTGATATACTGATAACAGAGTAAATCATATTGTAGATTCTGATCTCTGAGCTGCTGGGCATCGCCACCATATGTTGTACATGGTCCCTTTGTGGCCACGACCTCTAAAACATCCACCCTCAGCCGAGGGTACAAACTTACCACCGGAGTAAGACTTTATAGTTTGTTTCCATTAATGAAACATTTCTAGAGGATCTCCTGACATTGGACCATACTGATCCCCAGTCTTCCATACTCATTTATAGCCCATCTCTCTCTGCCACGACAGTGTATACGGAGTTAATTGGCAATCACTGCAATTCAGTTTTATGGTTAAGCATGCTTAATATTATATGGCAATTAAGGATTAACAAAAGTTCATTTTATATTTCGTAAGGCCCAAGGTTTCCGTGCTGTTTCCCATGGACAGCAACTTCATGAATCAGCCCCTTGTAATACCCCACGTCCTCAACTTACCTTTTGGATTCCTCTATCAAAGCCATCTTTTTTATTACTGTGCATTGTAAACATTGGACATATCGGAATCATTTTAATCTATTACAATATACTTTTTTTTATTTTAGAAGTATTAAAGGGGGTTGTCTATCTTTCAGTTATCTTTAATATGATGTAGAGTGTAATATTCTGAGACAATATGCAATTGGTCTTCATTTTTGTTATTTGTGGTTTTTTTTATTTCACTTTTTTGTTTAGCAGCTTTCCAGTTTGGAATGTCAGCAGCTATCTGGTGCAAGACAAACATATATAAGCATAAACTTCGCCAGTAGATTGACTCACCAAATAGAGTAGGTGGCCCATGTGCTCCTGCCCCAGGCTCTCAGCTCAGGGATGCAGACAAGCCGTATGTAGGGATGCAAAATGTTGAAGCAAGGCACTCAAAAGTAGGGATGCCCCTAATCCACTATTTTGGATTCGGCCGAATCCCCAAATCCTTTGCTAAAGATTCGGCTGAATACTGAACCGAATATGCAAATTAGGGGTGGGATGGGGAAACCATTTTTTACTTCCTTGTTTTCTGACAAAAAGTCCCGCGATTTCCTTCCCGCCCCTAATTTGCATATGCAAATTAGGATTTGGATTCGGTTCTGCTGAGCAGAAGGATTTGGCCGAATCCTGCTGAAAAAGGCAGAATCCTGGCGAAATCCCGAACTGAATCCTGTATTCGGTGCATCCCTACTCAAAAGGACACGCATGGATCAGACGAGTATTGAGAAAATGCTAAATTTTATTTATATAAACTATATATGATGATGATGATATCATGCCTGACTCGTTTTGTGTCGAGGACACTTAGTCAGCTATCTGGTTGCTAGGGTCCAAATTACCTTAGCAACCAAGGAGTAATTTGATGGAGAGACTGCCATATGAATAGGGGAGGGCCTGAATAGAAAGATAAGTAATAAAAGGTAACAATAAAAAAATATTGTAACCTCAACGAGCAATAGTTTTTGGCTGCTGGGGTCAGTGACCCCCCATTTGAAACCTGGAAAAGTCAGAAGAAGAAGGCAAATAATTAAAAAAAAAAAACCAATAAAATAAATAAAAAATTAAGACCAATTTAATAGTTAATATAATATACTGTAGGTAAACAACTCCTTTACATTTACAGAGTTGGTGTGGATAATGATTATTAATCAGAGATACAATCAAAGAAAGAATTTCTGGGGGCACCTAAGGCACTTGGGTTGCTTCAGAAGTAAGTGTTATAAAAAGCCAAGATGTTTAATGATCACTCAAAACTGCCTACTTCCTTATGACAGGTGGCTTTCAGCTATCTGCCCATAAGGCCGCTTCCCCAAACCATCAGCTATTTGAATACCTTCTGAAAAGAGGGCTTATCTGAGTATGGTTTAACCTTCAATCTTTATTCCTGAAAAATATTCCCAGTTGTTGTCCCCTTTAAACGGGGTGTCCACCTTTAAATAAACTTTTAGTATGCTTTAGAGCAGGGGTCCCCAACCTTTTTCAACCGTGAGCAACATTCCGATTTAAAAAGAGTTGGGGAGCAACACAAGAACAGAAAATGTTCCTGATTGGTGCCAAATAAGGGCTATGATTGGCTATTTGGTGGCCCCTATGTGGACTGGCAGCCTACAGGAGACTCTGTTTGGCAGCACATCTGGTTTTTATACAACCAAAACTTGCCTGGAATTCAAACATAAGCACCTGCTTTTTGGCCAGTGAGAGCAACATCCAATGGGGTTTGAGAGCAACATGTTGCTCACTAGCTACTGGTTGTGGATCACTGCTGTAGAGAGTAATATTCTGACAATTTGCAATTGGTTTTCATTTTTCATTATTTGCATTTTTTGAGTTATTTAGCTTTTTATTCAGCAGCTCTCCAGTTTGCAATTTCAGCAACCTGGTTGCTACGGTCCAAATTACCCTAGCAACCATGCATTGATTTGAGTAAGAGACTGGAATATGAATAGGAGAGGCCTGAATATAAAAAGAAGTAATAAAAAGTAGCAATAAGAATAAGTAGCCTTACAGAGCATTTGTTTTTTTAGATGGGGTCAGCCAAATCATTAAAAAACTGTAGAAAAATAAATAATAAAGACAAACTTTATAACTGGTCCCTCTAAAGTTAACTTAAAGGTTAACCACACCTTTAAGGTGCAATGTATTCAAAATAATAAAAAAGTCGTAATTAATGAATTAGTTGGCGCATAATCATGAACCAGATTACAAGATTTAAGCACCTAATTACTTTTACCAACCTGGATGATTGGGAGATTCTATAGAATTATCTAATGTAATGAATAGTAGGTATGCAAACCAATTAGCAAGCCTGATTAGTGTGCAGCACAATTATCATACCATATGTTTCCTTTTACAAATCAAGCTCACTTCAGAAAAGGTAATGACAGGAATGTTGTGTTTAGATGATGGCACGGAATCCCTGATTTCATGTTCAAGCTAGTTCTGGCGCAGCCCATATGAATCATAACACCCGCAGCTAAAAATAAATTGTTTTTCTGCACAAGGTTTGTAAAGAACTTCCACAGTACCATCTTGTTAGCAACAAACAAGAAAATATAATACACAGGTATGGGACCTGTAATCCAGAATGCTCGGGACCTGAGGTTTTCAGCATTACAGATATTTTCCGTAATTTGGATCTTCTTAAAGTGGACCTGTCACCCGGACACAAAAATCTGGATAATAAAAGTCCTTTTCAAATTAAACATGAAATCTAATTTTTATTTTTTATTAAAGCATTCATAGCTGTTATAAACTCTTTTAAAAATCTCAGCTGTCAATCAAATATTGTCTGCCCCTCCTCTATGCCCTCGGCATAGAGGCGGGGCAGACAATTACTTTCACTTTCCATTCAGCACTTCCTAGATGTCACTGCTCTCCCCACTCCCCCTGTTCTCTTCACCATTTAATTGTGTAACCAGGGCATGGGGATGGACATCAGGTCCCCCATTCTGGTGCACAAACAAAATTCTGAGATGATTCAAGACTTGCCTTAATAACAGTGTCCACAAAATGGCTCCGGCCTACTTGCTGTAATTATAAATTCCCAGACTGAAGGAAACAAGATTCAAATAATTTATATAGTGTAATTAAAGTTCATTTTGCTTGACTAATGTGATAAAATAGGATATTAAATATTTTTTTGGGATGACAGGTCCCCTTTAAGTCTATTAGTAAATCATAAAAACATTAAATAAACCTAATAGGCTGGTTTTGCCTCCAATAAGAATTAATTTATCTTAGGGCTCTTACACACGGGAGGTTTTTCCTGTGCTCCCCTGCGTTGCGCTGTACTCACACAGTTGCATGTACGCGCCAACACCAGGTGGCACGCAGCATGTTGCATTTCACCTGCATTCGGTGCATCTGTGTGAGTACAGCCCCCTTCACAATAATTGAGTGTGTCTACTCCTGCGCTCCCCTGCGGCTGAACGGAAGAAATCGCAACGCAGGGGAGCACAGACAAAACCTCCCATGTTTACGAGCCCTTAGTTTGGATCAAGTACAAGGTACCATTTTATTATTACAGAAAAGGAAATCATTTTAAAAAAACTGGATTATTTGGATAAAATGGAGTCTATTCGAAATGGCTATTCTGTAATTATTAGCTTTCTGGATAACAGGTTTCAGGATAACAGATCACTACAGTATACCTGTACTCTGATGGAACCTTAACAGATCACATGAATAATCATTGTTTAACTATGTAAATTTAGATATTTTTCTGTATATGTTTGTGAACAGATTGTTTCCTTGTTTTCTTCAGAAGATCCTGCCTTGCCACTCCTGTAAGCCTACAAACCTCTAGTAGAGTGGACAGGAACTGCATCTTTGCTGTTGGTCATTGGATTTCTTCTTTAGTTTTTGGCATTAACTGGGCAGCCACTGCAAAAAGGCTGGATAACCAATTTAAGAAGGAAAACATATTAATCTGTGTCCAACCTGCAGCACTGCCCTTGGAGAACCATAATGTATAATCTAAAGATAGCATTTGTTAAACAAAATAATATATCTTCTCTTGTCTGTGATATTAGGGGCTCAGGGCAAATGCCATACCCTAAATCCAGCACTGCACACAATTATATATTATTCCCCCTTTGCATTCCATTGCCACAGCACCAAACAATGGTGTAGGCAGGTAAGGGCTCTTACAGACGAGCGTTTCTAGCTGCGCTCCCCTACATTCCGGTTTCATGCGTTCAGCCGCAGGGGAGCCCAGGAGTAGACGCTGTACTCACAGCGTGTAAGCGCAGAACGCAGGTTGGGACGCAGCATGTTGCATTTTTCCTGCGTTTGGCGCTTACATGCGTCTGTGTGAGTACAGCCCCATTGAAAAGAATTCAGTGCGTCTACTCCTGGGCTCCCCTGCGGCTGAACGCATGAAACCGGAACGCAGGGGAGCGCAGCTAAAAACGCTCGTCTGTAAGAGCCCTAAGGAAGGAGTGCAGTCAGTATGGACGGAATGTTAATAGCCCAGTCATTCCTGCTCATTACACACCAAGAGACGTCAGCTAACCCCTTTTTAATTAGGGTGATGATGATCCAGCTCTAGATTTTTTTTTAACTGAATTCCACTTCACTTTAAATGGTTACATGAGATAAGTTCTTATAAAATTAATGGATCATCATTACCCTAATAACATGGTGTTCATCAACATCTCTGCATACCAAGGCAACTTATAGAAGCCTCTACAAGAGGAAATAGAGGTAGGATTTACTGATTTATCATTTCCCTTCATTAAATGTAATAACATTTTTATATGGACCTGTATTAATGTACCGAGACTGCTTTCACCTTAAGGGCTCTTACTCACTGGCGTTCTGACCTGTGCTCCCCTGCGTTCCGTTTTTTGGCGTTCAGCCGCAGGGGAGCGCAGGAATAGACGCATGTCATTATTTCAAATGGGGCTGTACTCACTCAGGCGCGTGTAGGCGCCGAACGCAGGTTGAGACGCAACATGCTGCATTTTTCCTGCGTTCGGTGCCTACACGCGCCTGAGTGAGTACAGCCCTATTTGAAATAATGACATACGTCAGGGGGAGCGCAGGTCAGAACGCCAGTGAGTAAAGCCCTAAAGGGATGGTTCACCTTTAAAGGAGAAGTAGATCCTAAAAATGAATGTGACTAAAAATACCAAATTTTATAAACTGAACTTATTGCACCAGCCTAAAGTTTCAGCTTGTCAATAGCAGCAATGATCCAGGACTTCAAACTTGTCACAAGGGGTCACCATCTTGGAAAGTGTCTGCGACGCATAAAATGCTCAGTGGGCTCCGAGCAGCTGTTGAGAAGCTAAAGTTTGGGGGCTGTCGCAAATTATCAAGCAGATAATGAGGTTGGTCTGTAATATAAGATGATGCTACAGGCAGGGCCGGTCTTACCAACTGCGGGGCCCAATTGGAATTATTTTGGCAGGGCCTCCTAGACAGAGTTTTGTTGTCTGGCAAAGGGTTCCAGTGTGGGTGGCAAATAGTCACTGCCTTTCCCTCTATCCCATAAGTGCTGCCAGTTGGGGACTGTGTTCCTTCTAATTTGTTTTAGGTTATGTGCACAAAAAAATATTTTCTGCATCTTTTAGCGATCACTGTACAGATGTGTGTGCAGAACCATGGATTATAAAAAAATTACTCATTTTTATTTTTATGAAGTTCAAATAAAAAACACACAGCACAGATATTGATTTTCACTGTATATGTAACCAGTTTTATGGGATCTCTCTGTACAGACTATGAGCAAACTTAGGGACTGTTCCTGCTGAATTGTGCTTAGTACAGGGAATACCTATGCTGCCATAGTTTTATGGGATCTCTCTGTATAGACTATGAGCAAACTTAGGGACTGTTCCTGCTGAATTGTGCTTAGTACAGAGGAATACCTATGCTGCCATAGTTTTATGGGATCTCTCTGTACAGACTATGAGCAAACTTAGGGACTGTTCCTGCTGAATTGTGCTTAGTACAGGGAATACCTATGCTGCCATAGTTTTATGGGATCTCTCTGTATAGACTATGAGCAAACTTAGGGACTGTTCCTGCTGAATTGTGCTTAGTACAGGGAATACCTATGCTGCCATAGTTTACTCTTGCCTGACGCAGCCAAGTCTGGAGACAGGAAGATCACATTCACAGGTAGCAGGGGGCTTCACACAGCATGTGAAGTAACCAGAACAGAGCCAGCTGTACGGAAAGCATTTTAGGACATCTGTACAGCTGATCTGTCAAGTGCGCAAGTGATCATTGGTGGGGACGAGGAAGTAAAAGCATTTCCTAGTTCCTCTTGCCTAGTTGCCATGGTGCGGAACTGCGGGGCCCACACAGGCGCGGGGCCCAATTGGGCCCAATTGGTCCAATTGGCCTAAGACCGGCACTGGCTACAGGGCTAATTATTAAATTCCAATGCTAATTGCTCTGGTTTATGTGCTGCCATGTAGTAATTATCTGTATTAATGCTAATCAGCCTTATATTGTGACATTTCTATTCTATGAGTACTGTATATTGTGAGTGGGTCCCTAAGCTCAGTTAGTGACAGTAGCACAGAGCATGTGCAGTGAATCAGCAGAAAAGAAGATGGGGAGCTACTGGGGCATCTTTGGAGACAGAGATCTTTACTGCTAAAGGGATGTGGTTGCCTTGGGCTGGTACAGGAGCCCAAAACACAATATACAACATTTCTAGCTACTTCTTTAGTTAGGCTTTAGTTCTCCTTTAAGTTAACTTTTAGTTTGATATATAATGGTCAGTTCTACACAACTTTTCATTTAGTTTTCATTATTTATTTGTTATAGTTTTCTTTTTATTGTTTTTCTTCTTCTTCTGACTCTTTCCAGCTTTCCATTGGGGGTCACTGACCCCATCTAAAAAGATTCTCTGTAAGGCTATAAATGTATTGTTATTGCTGCTTTTTATTGCTCATCTTTCTATCCAGGCCTCTCCTATTCATATTCCAGCCTCTTATTCAAATCAATGCATGGTAATCTGGACCCTAGCAACCGGATTGCTGAAATTGCAAACTGGAGAGCTACTGAATAAAAAGCTAAGACCACAAATAAAAAATGAAAACCAGTTGTAAATTGTCTGTCACTTTCTACATCATCTATATATTAAAAGTTGTTTTAAAGGTGAAAAACTCCTTTAGGGCAGTGGCACGCGCTGCTACTGGGGGAGATTAGTCACCCAGCGACAAACCGTCAATTCTTTGGGCGACTAATCTCCCCTAAATGCCTTTCCGCCGACTAGAATGTAAATCGTTGCCGGGATGGCCAAATAAAAAAATAAAAAACACCTATTGTTATAATGCATCTAGAGGTTAGAGTGTTACTATGGGGTTTTTGGAGGCCCCAGTTGATGACAGCATTATATTATGTAAGGTTTTTTTTAAAACTTTGTTGGGGTCCCTATGGGATTGAACTTGCCATACATCTCTTTCAAGGCATCTAATATACACTTAACATCCATACTTTACCAAAATGTTTATTTTAAAACATTTGTTACCCTTTAATTTAGTCTTTGATTTCTTCTTGTTTATGTAGTAAATGCATTGATTGATCTTACTTCTAGCCAGGCATTTCTCTATATAAATGTTTAGTTTTAAAACTTATTGAGAGGTTTACAAACAAAAAGGAGATTGATTTTGGCCTATCTCTTGTATTCTGGGATCTCCCCAGTTAGGATGTGTGATTGTTGCCTTTTCCCTTTTTATGACATTTGCTGCCACCTTTTGTTCATAGCAGGTACAGAACTTTCACGCCACCGATCTCAAAGTTCCTTTCACATTTGGATTTCACATTTATAGTACAGGGATCCGTTATCTGAAAAGCCGTTATCCAGAAAGCTCAGAATTACGGGAAGATTGTCTCCCATAGACTCCATTTTATCCAAATAATCCACATTTTTAAAATTATTTCCCTTTTTTCTGCAATAATAAAACAGTAGCTTCCACTTGATCCCAACTAAGGTAGAATTAATCCTTATTGGAAGCAAAACCAGCCTATTGGATTTATTTAATGCTAACATGCAGGCTCGGACTGGGCAAAAACCCGATGGGCCCCAGCCGGCCCAGATCCACTCCCGCACGGCTGGCAGAGCCGCTTTCTTTCTGGCCTCCCTCCACTCGACCACAACTGAATTGGTGCGCGGGGGGTAAGGGGGACAAATGGGATTTGTCCTGTGGCGGGGAGCCCCTGGGAGCAGCAGAGGGGGGCCTTGGGGGGTTGCAGGCCCCTGATGTGGCAGCCCAGGTGGCCCCACACCCCTCCAGTCTGACGCTACTTACATGATTTTCCTTTGGTTTTGTTCTGTAGAATACCGCCATCCATTTACTCTCTGGTGAAATTTATATCAATTATTTGCATAGTGGAGGAAAACGAGCTAACCCTTTATTTCACTTTCCAATCCCAATGTAGATCATTGGGACAGAAGAACCAAAACAACAGATTACATGGCCAACTACGGATCCCATGAGATGTGCATGATTAGTACCTTCCCCAAGGTTTGGCTTGTAAACTTAAGAGATTTTGGTGCAGACCCCAGTGATTTAAACTTATATGACAAGGAGTACTGCAGTTTGTGGCTTCTGGGCAAGGGAAACACAATGTACTTTTTGATAAAACTACTGCAGCTGGACGGCTGAGGCTGATGTAGAACAATACTTCCCAAATGAGTCCCTTTGGACTTTAACCAGGGAGAGCCGCGATGGGAACCTCACAACACTGCTGTGCGGAATCGACCAGTGAGGGAGATAATAAAGAGACTTTCAAAAATAGCTTTTCATTTATGTTTCATAATGGCTTTTTTATCGACAAAGGGCTAATGCATTTATAATTGATAGAATCAACAGCTGTTTATCAAGGGACTTATGAGGGTTTATTTACAAAGCACTGGGCAGGGTGAAAATTGTTTATTGCCCTTTACACCCTACAACACATTCAGAGCCCATAGGTTCAAGACATTGCGCTCCACAAAGGAGGTGAAAAAACTGTGCCTCTTCCATGAATACTGCACTGTATTCATTTGGTATGGATCATTTCATCTGCTGATTGACTACCATGCGTAAGGGCTAATTTAAGGTGAACCCTGATCAAAGGTTTTGACCAAAAATGGCTCTATAAAGTACTATAGTGTAAGGTTATCAATTAAATTCACTGGGAGTGTCCAACAAACTAGCTTTCCCTAGTGAATTATTTAATAAAAAAATAATTTAAAAAAACTTTAAAAGTTAAATTTGTAGCCATGCACTCATTGTACCCTTCAATGCAAATCATTCTCCTGCTTCAAAGAACCATTTAGTGCACCTTATAAAACCATTTTGGATTCCCTTGGTGCTGTAAATGTAGAATGAAACTCTTTGCACATGTTCAACTTTTCTTCCCAGCAAGCCTGATGAGTATGTACGCATGGAAGGGGTACAACCATGAAACATAATTGTATGTGAATACGGAGCAGATTTATAGCATGTGGGTAATTAAAACATATTTGCATGTCCTGCATGTTAAAATATTTGTAACCTTATATTTTAGAAGAGACAGATCACTAATTTGACTATGAACCATAATCTGGAAGGGTCAGCAAGGAAGGGAAGCAGGTTTGCGATCTTATGGGTTTGTGCTACAGCTACACAACAACATCATTTTATTGCCTAGTGCAGATAAGGGTGCCATTATGGAGATCCTCCCTGTAAGTACCTATCAGGGCACAGAGAGAGGATGTACTAGCACAGAGATCCCAGAGTAAATATCAAAAATCAAAATATACAATGCTGCTAGAGAGACTGTATCTTATCAAACATTAAAGGACGTACATGTTGGGATTGACTTTTTTTTTTTGCTTTCCTAGAAAACACCAACTTGTTTAACTTTAAACAAATTGCCATTAAAAAGAAAGGAGCTTTCCCTGTTCAATTGTCTTCCTTGGAAACCACCATAAAAAAACTCCCAATGTCATTTATGATCTATAAGACTTTAGAGGTTTGTTGTTTGGATTCTACATGCTTTGAAGTCTACACTCTTTGTGTCTGACCACCACTGATATCAGACTATACGCCACTGCATAGATTATTATCACCCAAGACGGAAACTGACAGAAGGGGTTTGGGTTGACACAAAGAGGATTTCAGGAAAAAGGCACAGGAATACCATTATGTTTTTACTTCTTAATCTTTCCATTAGACATAAAAGTGAAAAATGCATACCGCTTTTATGAGTAGGAAGTGTTCCATTTTATTTCACCAAAGATCCAATAAAACATATGCAAAATTGTAGGCAAAACAGACAGAAATAAAACCTCCAAAAAACAGTTGGATTTCTTTTAGCAGAAGTTAATTAGGAGATGAAAAGAAAACCAAATCTGAATCTATCTTCTGGATTCATAAAGGATTCCTCTTCCCTAAATGAGTCCTTCCCAAACCCCTTAGGGTAAGGCCACACTAAGCGATAGCGCGGCGATTTGACTCGCGGCGACTTTTCGCCGCGACTTTTAAACGGCAATCGATGGCGAAACTTTGGTGCTGGCGTCTATGGGGAATCGCTGCGTAAAAACACACGCGGCGATCTTTTTTCTATTGTCGCTCGAAATCGCCTCGCTAGGCGATTTCAAGCGACAATAGAAAAAAGATCGCCGCGTGTGTTTTTACGCTGGCGATTTTGCGCGATTCCCCATAGACGCCAGCGCCAAAGTTTCGCCAGCGATTGCGGATTAAAAGTCGCGGCGAAAAGTCGCTGCGAGTCAAATCGCCGCGCTATCGCTTAGTGTGGCCTTACCCTTAGGTGGGCCAAAAAGAAGTGGATTAGGAGACTTCACACTGGACATTTGTACTGTGCCCAAAATGTTCAATTTTCATCCTTATCTTCTAGATAACCCTGCAGCTATACGTCATGTTATTGTTTACCAAAACCTCTAGCTGGCCAATATAGGTTGCAATCATTTTTTGTTCTATTTAAGCAGAAGGTTATGTATCCTCAGGTTCCAAAGAATCTTTTTTTTGTCCAAAATGCACCTGGCATCTTTGTGCATCGTGTATCTAACTTCTGCCATGTGGGTGGGATAAGGGCATCACCTGGCATGTCCCCATTCCTTGCACGCTATTTACCCAGTGTGAAGAAAGAGCAGCAAGGGAAGAAAGGGGTACTCAGAGACTATATTGACCATCTGCTCAAAGCACCCATAAATATAGGTTTCTCTTGAACCACTGAACACTATCCTTTGCGCCCTGCACCAGATTCTCTAGAGGGCAGTTTGTACTATGCAATAGGTGATAGGGGTCCAGCATCCCCTTAAAATGAACCCTTTTTATTTTGTAACGTTTACCTCACAGGCGCAACACCTCTGTGCTTTTTAAGGTTTAAAAAGAGTTTGAGTGAGTTATATATTTGTCTGTATCGCAGCCCATAAAGACAAGGGGACACAGCTTTTGGCAGAACTATTAAGACGTTGCAGATTGTCAGAGTTACCCACAATCCCGTTCGAAGACCTATGACCTGGCTCATATATAAAAGCGCATCCGTCAGGAGAAGTATCAGTGGGTTGAAGTAAAAGAAAAGCAGGGTAAAGTGCATTAAGAATGTGACACTTGCCCTGGAGGATACACTTTTCCATATCCCAGTTTCTCTTGTCTTATAACACAGGAATATATAACAGCCGAGTATCAGCGACAAGCACAGCAGGAAGATGCCGATGAAAAGGATGTAGCACAACTTGAGAGCATCGTCGCCATGCAACGCGACCAGAAGGATAACAGGCAGAGAGCACATCTCAAGAGGACATGGAAGTTGCTTCTGAGTAAAGTACAGGGTCAAAAATGCTATCCCAGAGGATAGGAAAGAACACAACCATAGGAGCATTATGAGTTTCTTAGTTCTCGTGGCAGGCAGCAGGGATACATAATGTAAAGGCCAGAGGACAGCCATATAGGTGTCTACAACCATTGCAGCTGCGGTGAGCACCCCTCCACAGTATGTGACAGCCAACAGAAAGAGAAACAGCACACAGATGTGCTTGGGGGTCTTTAGATTCAGTGTGTTACAAATAGTAATAGTTGTGTAGAAAAGGAGGTAAAGT
This sequence comes from Xenopus laevis, assembly GCF_017654675.1. NCBI lineage: Eukaryota > Metazoa > Chordata > Amphibia > Anura > Pipidae > Xenopus > Xenopus laevis. Next base: position 136,503,136 of record NC_054379.1, read on the forward strand.
ATATCACAAACCAGGGTGTTTCCCATGAGCAAAAACCTTGTCTCCTGACGTATGCTGAAATTGGAGCAAATAGCCAATAACACAAGAGGCGTAGAAATCAAAGCAGCAAGGAAGCAGATAACTGTTGGTATTAGGAACATTTTCATCCCAGAACATGATGGGTACATGATCCATTCCTGCAGCATGTACTGGGTGGGTTTATCCATATTCAGCGTATGGTTGAAGTTTGTCTCTCTCTGGAGCATGAAGGAAGCGTTGACTATTCTTATTAGGCTGCATTCCAGTTCTGAAAAGTTCATCTCTTTTCTTCAGGCTGAAGGCCACAGACAGAGGATGCGTCTTCCAAGTGGCGTACGAATTGCGACTGGCAGTTACATCTTCCGCAAAAATATTATATTCGGATTTGACGGCTTTCAGATTTCACTTCAGTCGAGCCAGTTTAGATCGCAATGAAAGGTTTCTCTTGTTCCATTGAGTAAATGTTGCCTTAGATCAGAAAAAGCTTTTAAGAAGCCGTGGGTCAAAACTCATGTGAGGGTTGCTTCTAAATAATCCGGTTGCTTGTGATATTTCCATCTGAATAATTCTATCACCATAGAGAAAAACAGATGGTAGAGGTGCTTGGTTAAACAGGTACGAGAGATTGCTTTGTACATTCCACATGCACTTGGTCATAAACACAATCAAATGAGGCTTTAACAGCTCCAGACAGCTCCTTATTGATTTGATTTAGTTCAATCAGAGTTATCTTTTCATTCTGGAAATAACCATGGGAAGATGGGCTGGACGTTGTATAATGGATTAAGCACAAGGCTTGAAGCTTACTATAGATAATCAAATTGTACCAGCCACTGGAGTTGTCCTTTGTATACAAGAAAATCATCTGCTCATGGTAAAAACTTGTTTAAATGGGTTGTTTAAATCAAATTTTCCTATCATGTGGAGAGAGATATTCTGAGACAATTTGCAACTGTTTTTTTATTTACTGTTTTTTTAATTAATTTATTTATTTATTGTTTTTTTTTTATTATGTATTTTTTGAGTTATTCAGTTTTTTGCTCAGCAGATCTCCAGCAATTTTACAAATTTAGTTGAATAATTTACTGGAATATGAATAGGAGAGGGCCTGAATATAAAGATGCGTAATAAAAGGTAGCAATAACTATACATTTGTAGCCTTATAGAGCATTTGTTTTTAGACAAGGTCAAGCTGGAAAGAGTCTGAAGAAGAAGGCAAATAATGCAAAAAACTATACAGAGGAAAAAATGAAGACCAATTAAAAGATGCTTAGAACTGGCCATTCTATAACATACTAAAAGTTAACTTGAAGGTGAACGACTCCTTTAACTTTTGTGGCACAACATTTTTCTCATTTTGAAGTCACATTTTGCCACTTAAAATTTTATAAACTCCTTACGAAAAAATCTCGTCAAAGCAAAACTAAAGTATGAACAGATGGTGGGAACGGAGTCTCTAGGTTCAAATTGCTAGTGTGATTTAGTACTACCTTGGTTCCCTTTTTGTGCATTGCTGTAACAACACACTCTCATGTGTCACATTCTTTTTCCTGTCTGTTCTAATATTTGCAGGGCTGTAAGTACATTAGATGGTGGACTAGAGTCAGTGGTAGACAGAGAAGGCACGTGCCTAGGGCGTAAAGCTGCGGGGGCACCAGGCACTTACCTTCTCTGTCTCATACCCTACTCCAGTCCCCTGTTGCTGGTGTGGGAGTCCTTGGTGCACATGCATGTCCTTTTCGCATACACATGCATCCTTTTTGCACATGCACGTCCTTTTCGCATTTGCATGCATCCTTTTTGCACATGCGCGTCCTTTTCACGCATATGTGTGCATATTGGGCAAAGTGACCACCCCAAGTTGCCTAGGGAGCCTGCGCTAACTAGAGTTACTAGTACAATGCAGAAAGCCTAGGGGGGGGGGAATAGATGACCAATTAGCAATGACTAAAAGGACATGTATCAATCCCTGGGGGTATTCAGCTTCAATTGTGCTCTACATACAAAGTTCTCCAAAGCTCTCACTCTCACTCTCAAAAAGAGTCTCACTCTCACTTTGACCCACTCTTTATCATAACATTCCTCATTTTATTTTAATCTTAAACTTTACTCCTCCTCATCCTCCTCCTCATCTCACAGCCTAGGTGTTACCACAGTGTCACATCACATACAACTCCAGGTAGATATACCAAGGGCCAACAAGCTTCTATTTGGAATATTAAAGAAACCACAGTTTTCAAAAGACAAATCCTGCTTAAACTGAGGAACCAAATGGTTGACTTCCTCCCTTTGCCTTGTTCTGCACCAGGAGTCCCCAACATTGAGCCATATTCAAATTAAACAGAGATGGGGAACAACACAAGCATGTAAAATGTTCATGAGGGTGCCAAACAAGGGCTGTGACCAGCTATGTGGACTGGCAGTAAAGGAGACTCTGTTTGGCAATACACTTGGTTTTTATTCAACCAAAACTTGCCTCCAAACCTGGAATTCAAACATAAGCACCTGCTTTGGGGCCACTGGGAGCAACCGCCAAGGGCTGGTGAGCTCTAATAACACAGCACGCTGAAGAATGTAGTTAAAAAGCCTTTATTTGAAAGCACATGGCTTTTGATCTGCGACAAGTGCAACGTTTCGGGTCTGTTCCCGTCCCTTTATCAAGCTTCTGATTTACAACACATGATTTATACTCATTTACAAAACGCCATCTATTGGCTACAATGTTACATTGTTTAAACAGATCTACAATTAAAGGAGGAGGAAAGTCTGTTTGCACTTAGGGGTGCCAAATGTTAGGCACCCCCAAGTGATTGTATTGACTTACCTGAAACCCCCGGCCGGTGCTCCTACCAGCAGAAAACTGCACCAGCCCAGGGTTATACCAGTGAGCACCACAGAGAGATCTTGTTCCTGCTTCCTCCTTCTTCGCCGGTTGCACATGCGCAGTGCTGTTTAGCAAATAAGTTGGCTATTTGGTTCTACTGCACATGCGTCTGCCCGAGGAAATTTAAAGACAGAAGAAGCCGGAGGAAGATCTCCCTGTGGTGCTCGCTAGAAAAACCCTGAGCTGGTGCAGTTTTCTGCCGATAGATAGAGCTCCGGCCTGGACTTTCAGGTAAGTCTTCCCATCATGCTTAGATCCCTGGGTGGAAATTGTGTCCTCAGTATAGATAGGGAACTACCTGCAAAGAGCAGAAATATTGTCCAAGTGGGGTTCCTTTGGGTACTCTGGTTTCCTCCCACTCCCCAAGGAAAACAATCTGGTTATTTCTAGGAAATGAATTAAGGAGATTTATACTGCACACAAACAGAATTGCTTTGGTGCCGTTAACAGATACTGTCTGTTTTTCTGGTCATTGATTTTTTTAGTAGAGTACAATATAAGCTTATGAACACACCATTAAAAATGTTCATTCAAGTGTTGCTGTCAACACTGATAACTCTGTTCGAGTCTTGCCTGCTTGCACGACCATGAAATAAAATAAACAAATCCAGCAAATACTATAAGAGAAGGGATGTCAATATAGTATTTTGGAAAGGGGTGGCTTACAGTCATTGTCTGACTCAAATAAATGTGCTTTGCATAATGTGTCCGGGGGTTTCTTTTTGAATCTAAAATAAAGTTTTTAAGGGACAAAGAAAGGTTAATACATTGGAGGGAAGCTAGCAGGCACATGTATAGCCTCCTTTAGTTTAAGAAAGGTCTAATCCACCGAGGGGGGGGGGAAATTGGAACTTCTTGGTGTATTAATGAATTAATTAACTTTCTCCCCTAAGTTGATGCTAGTCTTTGGAAAATATTATGGCAACCTGGAGGGTTCTTTCTTTGAAAGTGGCACATCACCATCTTATAATCCTTTGTGCCATAGTAAACTTGCACGTGTGGTGTATGGTAAAGGAGCAAAGATTATTTATACTGCGATCCCTGGGAAATAACCACAAGATGGCAGTCTGATCCCATGTACTAACTTAGACACATGGAAGCCAAACGTACACTTTAACATCAAGGGAACACACATTCATTAACACATTCACACACATGAGGGAGACATACACACACATATGCAGCAAAAGGTGTTTTTGGTTGATGGGGCCAAGAACAGGAGGCAAAAATATTAAGCCATGTCCAATTTTAAGGACACACTATTCCCAAGTTTTTTTGTTTTAAATATTGCAGCAAAATATGCAGTTTAGACAACTCTACGGGCAGAATAATTCAAGATGGAAACTATTTCAATGATGAAAGCTGTCAATCGTCCAGGAGACTGGCTAGTGTCTCTGACCTTAAAGGACGCTTATTTATATGTCCCAATAGCTCTGGAACACCAGAGATTCCTTCGCTTCTCTCTTCAAAATCATCACTATCAATTTCACTGTCTCCCCTTTGGTCTGGCCACCTCTCCCAGAACATTCACCAAGGTCCTAGCTGTAATAATAGCCAAATTGAGAAAAGAAAACATAGAGGTCTATCATTATTTAGACAACCTACTTATTGTGGCAAGAGATCCGACTACTCTACAAGTCAATCTCGAAAAGGGCAAAGCAAGTTTTGGAGAATTTTGGTTGGCTCATAAATGTGCAAAAGAGCCCAAATAGATAGTCTTCTAGGCATGATTTCTCTTCCAACTCAGAAGATCCATCATGTGAGTTATCAAGCAGCTCAATTTTCGAGGAAACCATTAACGTCAGCCAGAAAATTTTTGAGACTCTTGGGTCTCCTGACCTCAACAATAGGCTTAGTCAAATGGCCCAAATGGAGGATGAGGCCTATCCAGCTATCTTTCCTGAGGCAATGGAATGCAGTAACTCAGAACTGGTCGGAGATAATTCAGATTACCCAGGACTGCAAGAAGCATCTAGCATGGTGGACGGTTCCCAGCAACCTTTGTTCAGGGTTTCCACTAGAGGAACCGCCATGGATAGAACTATTTACAGATGCCTCAGGTCTAGGATGGGAAGCACATCTCCTAGATCTACATGCACAGGGGACCTTGTTCAGGGACCTATCCAGGACCCCGTCCAATGTTCTGGAGATTAGAGCGATTTTCCAGGCTCTTCAGTCTTTCGAGAAGGTACTCCTGGGAGCTTCAGTAAAAGTCAGAACAGACAATGTGGCATTTGCAGCATATATCAGAGGACAAGGGGGAACAAAGAGCAAGACTTTATTCAGGGAGACAACCCCAATTATGGAATGGTCTCAGAATCATCTACAAGATTTAACGGCTCAATATGTTCTGGGAGTCGGCATCTTCTACCCCCAGGAGAGTGGGAGTTGAATCAGAAAATCTTTGTCTGGATAACTTCTGTTTGGGGTTGCCCACAGGTGGATTTGATGGCAATGAATGTGAACTCCAAGATCCCAATTTTCTTCTCCAGAAGCTCTTGTCAGAGCACAACAGCAGTGGATGCCTTCTCTCAGAGTTGGGAAGGCCTATTTGCATATGATCCAGTAATTGAGAAATTCTTCAAGGCAGTTCTCAGAATTCAACCTCCAGTCAAGACAGTTCATCCAACCTGGGATCTTCCATTAGTATTAAAATCTCTTGTTGCTTCGCCTTTAGAGAAGGTGTCTCTGTGGCTGTTAACTTTAAAGACCTTTTTTCTGGTGGCTCTCACTTCAGCTAGATGCATTTGTGAACTCCAAGCTCTCTCTGTGGATGCTCCCTATACTATTTTTCATGAGAAGAAGGTAACTATGAGACCAATCCTCAGTTTCCTTCTCAAAGTTGTCTCAAAATTCCATATAAATGATCCAATCATTTTACCCATGTTTGAACCGCCTCCATCGATTTATCTACACTAGATGTTAAATGATGTCTAGAAGTTTATATTAAGAGAACAGAGGAGATTAGAAAATCCAGGATGCTGTTTATCATTCCAGCAGGAAAGAGAAAAGGAGAACCAGCTTCGATGTCTACTTTAAGTTCTTCGATAACTAAGACCATATCCAAAGCCTATGAGGAACAGGGCAGAGCATTACCTGAGGGAGTTAAGGCACATCCCACACGAGGCATAGTGGCCTCTTGGGCGGCAGAGACAGGAACCTCCTCCGAGGCAATCTGTAAGGCAGCAACCTGGGTTACTCCTAATACTTTCATTAGACATTACAGAATAGATGTTTTGTCTTCCTCACAAGACCAGTTTGGGCAATCCATTCTTTTGCCTGCATGTTCTGCAAATTAAATAATCAGTAGTGATGGGCGAATTTGCGCCGTTTCGCTTCGCCTAAAAATTCGCGAATTTCGCGCGAAATTCGCGAAACGGCGAAAAATTTGCGAAACGGCGCCGGCGTCTCGTTTTTGACGCCGGCGCCCGTTTTTTCGACGCCGGCGCCCGTTTTTGACGCCGGTGCCCGTTTTTTTGACGCCGGCGAATTTTCGCGGGCGTTTCGCGAATTTATTCGCTGGACGCGCATCGCGCAAATTCGCCGCGAATTCGCGCCTGGCGAATAAATTCGCCCATCACTAATAATCAGCATAAAATTGCTTTCCCTCACTTTTTTCTTGATTGCTTGGGTATAACCCATTAGTTTTGTTGATGGAAGGATGGCCAGGAAAAAAGAAAATGAATATCATACTTACCGAAATTTTCTTTTCCAGGCCACCCTCCCCGTCAACATACCCACCCTTTATCTTTTGGCTTTATAATTGACTAATGTGAGCCAGGAAGGGGGAGGGCTTTATGGGTTTGGAAATTAACTATTTCTTCTGTCCAGGCTGGGAGTAGCAGGAAATTTAACCCATTCGTTTTTCTATGTTGACGCGGAGGATGGCCAGGAAAAGAAAATTTCGGTAAGTATGATATACATTTTCTTTTATGAATGTTATAAACAAAAAAACCTTTACACAAAAGGGACAATTTGTCAGAGGTGGAGAGAGGAACATTTATTTCAGTCAAACAGGAAAAAACTCCCTTCTCCTGCAGATTATGTTATTGACTACATTTTCTTGTATATTCTGCCCTGCATTTTTTGACAGGAAATGTGGCAGCTCAGAGCAATGGGCACATCCACGTGTGATTGAATCTACTTTCCCTCCATTTGAGAATTCTCAAAAGTTGTTGAGAATTCACGAGTTGCTTTGCCAATAAAGTCTATGGGAACCTTGTGTAATGTGAGAAAATGCAATCGACAAATAATAAATACCTGAGATTAAGAAAAAAGACACAACATTTGACAAGAATAATGGAGAAGTATCTTTGAATTTTGTATAACAGTGGGCCATATTATATTGTCATACTAAGAACACCATAGAGCTCTTTTACAGGCCTGGGCCACCCTTTTAAATGGCCATATGTGAGCCTCTGGCCACCAGTTGCTTAGCCATGATATAAAGCATTTCCTTTGCACTCATGAAGTCAGGAAGGATCATTTTCCTGTAGTCCAACTGGGCACCACTATAGATCCTTCTCATTTTGCCTTTCTGTGGATCTGCTTATTAGACTCCCCAAAGTCCCTTCCATTCTGTTTTTCACTGTTGGACAGGAGGAGGAGATAAATATGGTAGGAACAAGAAAGGGAGCAATGGCACAGGCAAATCAAGTAGAATCCACAAGCAGGAACTAGATCTTTGTACTACATTTCAGTATCAGAAGGCTGTCAGTACCAGAAATGTGGCCAAGTGTGTCCAACATCTATGGGCTCCACCTTACTCAAATAAACTTTTTGTAGTCAGCACTCATCCACCTCTTAATTATTTAGGCGGTGCACGTGTCCAGTGGCCCACAGTCCAGGCGGTTTCACAAATATTCCCATATATGACACAGCTCCATTCAAGATGATAATTTAAAAAGCCTTTATTAGCACATGGCTTTTAGAGCTGCAACACACATGACGTTTTGGGCTCACCTGCAGCCCTTTTTCAAATTACTGATACATCTGTATAGTTACAATTTATACTCATTATCACAGCGCCATCTCTTGGCTACATTGTCTCATTGCTCCAACAAAAATTACAATATCAACATAGTATCCCTTATCGTTCTCTGTTACTTTTAGGTTTATCTCTCTGACTCAATTTCAAAGTCTTTATACATCTGGTTATACGGATCCTTACAGATTAGTCCATATTCTGAAAAATATAATAATATACAAATATTAAAATACAACCTAGTTAAAATAGAGTTTTGTCATTAGACTATTGCCTAAGTATAGTGTTTATCTGAAAATAGGATGTAGATCATATTCACGGTTAAGGCCATGGGGTTCTAGAGTCTCCAATAAGCGGATCAACTTCGCTTCTCTCTTTAATAGTTCTTTGATTCTGTTACCTCCCCGACGGGATATGGGGACTTGATCGATAACCTGAAATTTTAATTGGTGAACCCCATGAGCCTTATCCGTAAAATGAGCAGAGACAGTCTGATCCATTTTCTTTAATTGAATAGCTGACTTATGTTCTCTTATTATTTCTTTAACCATCCTTGTGGTCTGACCCACATATAGCAAGCCACACTGGCATTTAATTGTATAAATTATGTATGTGGATATACACGTATAATAACCTTTTATTTTTATAGGAGTACCCTTTCTCGGATGATATATGGTATCCCCTTTCTGGCAATTGGAACAGCAATTGCAGGAAAGGCAAGGAAATAATCAATTTTTCCTGGGCCTCAAAGATTGTTGTTTTTTCCCAAGGCCTCCGACATCAGATCTAACTAGTTGGGACCCCAGTGTTTTATTCCTTTTATAAGACATTACTGGGGGCTGTCTAAAGCTATCAATTTCTGGTAACCCATCCTTTAGTACTCCCCAATGTCTCCTTATAATTTTTGCTACTTCTCCACTCACAGAGGTAAATTTAGTCACAAAGGGGATACATTTTACTTTCTCTTTTTGTATTTTGTATGTGCCCCCTCCAGTATTTCCACTAATGCCCGTTGTTTCTTCAGGAGGGATTTTGGATACCCTCTCTGTAGAACTATTTTTCTAAACCACAAGGTGTTTTGAGTACTAATGGACTTCTTTTAGAAAAACCAACGGACTTTATTGGGAATCTATTCACTGGGATTCAACTTGGACAATTTTTAGTGAAATTTGTTTTGAATTTTTTGGATATTTTTGATTAAACATCTTTGCTGTCATTTTTAACGATAATTTTAAACAGTAAATTTTTATAATCACACGGGACAGATGTGTTACATATATATAAATAATGGATATATTGTGATTGGATGTTCACAGGAAGGGGGTGGGGCTTGTGTATACGCCCCTATCCCTCACTTTTAAAGGATTGTTGATGGTGTAACATGGGGCTTGATAAAGGGCCTGGGAGGCCCAAAACGTTGCCTTTTTGTATGTTATGGGTTAAATAAATTTTACACTTGAGCACTTTTTGCAAATGTGTGCGTGTATACACCCAGGTGTGGATCTGTTATCCAGAAACCTGTTATCCAGACAGCTCTGTATTACAAGAAGGCCATCTCCTATAGACTCCAAAGTGCAGAATGGTACTTAAAGACCTGTATACACCGGACGGTGAGGCAGGGTGCAAATTGTGTTTACCAGCTGGTCCATCATTTGTGAGAATTAATAAGCCGGTCTGCGGAGGAATGATGCAGCCAATTAAATTGTTCATCCCTATGAGAAACACAATACCTACCATCAACAGGTTTTGTTTTCTATTTTGTGTTGACTAAAACACTGGGAGTGTCCAGCCTGTTACCTTTTAGCTGTTGTTAAACAACAACTCCCAGCATCCCCAGTGAATTATAGTTCAACAACAGCCAGGGCCGGATTTACATAGTGGGTGCCCCTAGGCCCACTGACATTCGTCGCCCCTGTCCCCTCCCATTTCATCATCTGGACTGGAGTAATGGGGATTGGTGGGGATTGGCGCACGGGAAATCTAAAAAATGATTGTATCCGCAGTGCATCCCCAGTGTTATTGAACCAATGTGGGTGTGGTTGGGCAGCAGGCCGCCCCCCTAATATCCTGCCGGCCTAGGCCCAGGCCTGACAACAGCTGAACTGATGGGAAGGTGAATGTTGCAGTTATTACGTGTGTCTAGCAATTGTCTAACAACATAATAAGTCCTTTGTGTATTTGTCAAGATTTTTCTGTGAAAGGGAACCCCTAGTTATGCTGGTGAGCCAGGGCAAATGCTCCCTCTCTAACATCAGACAATTAAAGGAAAACTATACCCCCAAAATGAACATTTAAGCAACAGATAGTTTATATCATATTTAGTGGCATATTAAAGAATCTTACCAAACTGGTCTATATATTTAAGTAAATATTGTCCTTTTACATCTTTTGCCTTGAACCACCATTTCATGATGGTCTGTGTGCTGCTTATTAGACTCCCCAAAGTCCCTTCCATTCTGTTTTTCACTGTTGGACAGGAGGAGGAGATAAATATGGTAGGAACAAGAAAGGGAGCAATGGCACAGGCAAATCAAGTAGAATCCACAAGCAGGAACTAGATCTTTGTACTACATTTCAGTATCAGAAGGCTGTCAGTACCAGAAATGTGGCCAAGTGTGTCCAACATCTATGGGCTCCACCTTACTCAAATAAACTTTTTGTAGTCAGCACTCATCCACCTCTTAATTATTTAGGCGGTGCACGTGTCCAGTGGCCCACAGTCCAGGCGGTTTCACAAATATTCCCATATATGACACAGCTCCATTCAAGATGATAATTTAAAAAGCCTTTATTAGCACATGGCTTTTAGAGCTGCAACACACATGACGTTTTGGGCTCACCTGCAGCCCTTTTTCAAATTACTGATACATCTGTATAGTTACAATTTATACTCATTATCACAGCGCCATCTCTTGGCTACATTGTCTCATTGCTCCAACAAAAATTACAATATCAACATAGTATCCCTTATCGTTCTCTGTTACTTTTAGGTTTATCTCTCTGACTCAATTTCAAAGTCTTTATACATCTGGTTATACGGATCCTTACAGATTAGTCCATATTCTGAAAAATATAATAATATACAAATATTAAAATACAACCTAGTTAAAATAGAGTTTTGTCATTAGACTATTGCCTAAGTATAGTGTTTATCTGAAAATAGGATGTAGATCATATTCACGGTTAAGGCCATGGGGTTCTAGAGTCTCCAATAAGCGGATCAACTTCGCTTCTCTCTTTAATAGTTCTTTGATTCTGTTACCTCCCCGACGGGATATGGGGACTTGATCGATAACCTGAAATTTTAATTGGTGAACCCCATGAGCCTTATCCGTAAAATGAGCAGAGACAGTCTGATCCATTTTCTTTAATTGAATAGCTGACTTATGTTCTCTTATTATTTCTTTAACCATCCTTGTGGTCTGACCCACATATAGCAAGCCACACTGGCATTTAATTGTATAAATTATGTATGTGGATATACACGTATAATAACCTTTTATTTTTATAGGAGTACCCTTTCTCGGATGATATATGGTATCCCCTTTCTGGCAATTGGAACAGCAATTGCAGGAAAGGCAAGGAAATAATCAATTTTTCCTGGGCCTCAAAGATTGTTGTTTTTTTCCCAAGGCCTCCGACATCAGATCTAACTAGTTGGGACCCCAGTGTTTTATTCCTTTTATAAGACATTACTGGGGGCTGTCTAAAGCTATCAATTTCTGGTAACCCATCCTTTAGTACTCCCCAATGTCTCCTTATAATTTTTGCTACTTCTCCACTCACAGAGGTAAATTTAGTCACAAAGGGGATACATTTTACTTTCTCTTTTTGTATTTTGTATGTGCCCCCTCCAGTATTTCCACTAATGCCCGTTGTTTCTTCAGGAGGGATTTTGGATACCCTCTCTGTAGAACTATTTTTCTAAACCACAAGGTGTTTTGAGTACTAATGGACTTCTTTTAGAAAAACCAACGGACTTTATTGGGAATCTATTCACTGGGATTCAACTTGGACAATTTTTAGTGAAATTTGTTTTGAATTTTTTGGATATTTTTGATTAAACATCTTTGCTGTCATTTTTAACGATAATTTTAAACAGTAAATTTTTATAATCACACGGGACAGATGTGTTACATATATATAAATAATGGATATATTGTGATTGGATGTTCACAGGAAGGGGGTGGGGCTTGTGTATACGCCCCTATCCCTCACTTTTAAAGGATTGTTGATGGTGTAACATGGGGCTTGATAAAGGGCCTGGGAGGCCCAAAACGTTGCCTTTTTGTATGTTATGGGTTAAATAAATTTTACACTTGAGCACTTTTTGCAAATGTGTGCGTGTATACACCCAGGTGTGGATCTGTTATCCAGAAACCTGTTATCCAGACAGCTCTGTATTACAAGAAGGCCATCTCCTATAGACTCCAAAGTGCAGAATGGTACTTAAAGACCTGTATACACCGGACGGTGAGGCAGGGTGCAAATTGTGTTTACCAGCTGGTCCATCATTTGTGAGAATTAATAAGCCGGTCTGCGGAGGAATGATGCAGCCAATTAAATTGTTCATCCCTATGAGAAACACAATACCTACCATCAACAGGTTTTGTTTTCTATTTTGTGTTGACTAAAACACTGGGAGTGTCCAGCCTGTTACCTTTTAGCTGTTGTTAAACAACAACTCCCAGCATCCCCAGTGAATTATAGTTCAACAACAGCCAGGGCCGGATTTACATAGTGGGTGCCCCTAGGCCCACTGACATTCGTCGCCCCTGTCCCCTCCCATTTCATCATCTGGACTGGAGTAATGGGGATTGGTGGGGATTGGCGCACGGGAAATCTAAAAAATGATTGTATCCGCAGTGCATCCCCAGTGTTATTGAACCAATGTGGGTGTGGTTGGGCAGCAGGCCGCCCCCCTAATATCCTGCCGGCCTAGGCCCAGGCCTGACAACAGCTGAACTGATGGGAAGGTGAATGTTGCAGTTATTACGTGTGTCTAGCAATTGTCTAACAACATAATAAGTCCTTTGTGTATTTGTCAAGATTTTTCTGTGAAAGGGAACCCCTAGTTATGCTGGTGAGCCAGGGCAAATGCTCCCTCTCTAACATCAGACAATTAAAGGAAAACTATACCCCCAAAATGAACATTTAAGCAACAGATAGTTTATATCATATTTAGTGGCATATTAAAGAATCTTACCAAACTGGTCTATATATTTAAGTAAATATTGTCCTTTTACATCTTTTGCCTTGAACCACCATTTCATGATGGTCTGTGTGCTGCCTCAGAGATCACCTGACCAGAAATACTACAACTCTAACTGTAACAGGAAGAAGTGTTGAAGCACAAGACAGAATTAATTGTCTCATGTGACCTAACAAGTATGGTTTGGTATGTTTGTGTGCACTGTGAATCGTACGATCCCAGGGGGTGGCCCTTATTTTTTAAAAAGGCAATTTTCTATTGATGATTACCCAATGGCACATACTATTAAAAAAGTATAATATTATGAAAATGGTTTGTTTACATGAAGCAGGGTTTTACACATGAGCTGTTTTATGCAATATCTTTTTAGGAAGACCTACATTGTTTGTGGGTTATAGTTTTCCTTTAATAGGAATGTAATAAAACAATAAATATATTTTCCTAAATCTCTGGCCTGTGGTTCATGCCTGCCCAGAAATAAGAGATACAGTTCAGCATGACATCAGTTAGAAAGGACCAACTGTAAATGAGATGACTGTGTTCATTGTGCACAGGGTACAGCACGACTTCCAATTCGTATAGGAAATCAGAACTGGGTGCTGGGCAGAAAGCATTTGATTGCAAAGGGGAGGGAACTAATGCTTGGCTCTACCATCAGCATCAGAATGCATGCTTCCCTTGGAGCCTCCTCATCCTCCTCCTCTGCTGAACGAGGCTAAAATGAAGAAGAGAAAGGAAACCAAGCACCTGCCAGAGTGACAAACTGGGTGAGTATGGCAGCCTTGCTTTTATTGCTTTCTCTTTTATCAACAGCCGTGACATTGCTGCTGGGAGATCTAACAAGGTATTCACAGGTAGTCTCACACACATCTAGATCTCCCTTTTCTTTTATGCTTTCCCTAATGACTGTTATTCCCTGGCTGTTATTCACATCCCCCACTATTTAATCCCTCTCTTGTTCCCACTGGCCTTTTTAGGAAGCCCATGAAATAAAAGCATATTTATGATAAAAACAGAGCTCCCAGTGATGGGGTTGATCACATTCCTGCATTCAGCTGCTGCTCTTCTCTTCTTGGCATGCGGCACCATCCAGTAATTATTATTAGCAGTCAGTGAATAATGAGACATGGATCACAGGGTGGGAGAACTGAGCCTGTTACATCAGCAACATTATTTAAGGGCAAATGTATATGTTTTTGTATGATTGCCTTATGCAACATATATATTATTATATGCAAATAATTGGATTTCTCCTGTTCACCCCCATCAATCCATAGATAATTTACAGAGGACGCTGTATTCATTATTTCAGCAAAACATGGTTGATGATTATAGAGGGTTTGTTGTAGTGACTATGACTAAGAGAGTCCTTGGGTGCCCTGTTGGTGTTTATTATGAGTGGGAAGTAATCCAGAATGACATGAGTAGATCAATACACAACACAACTGTAATCAGTTATATAATCCATAGCACAGGTAGGCTTCTGAATTTAACCCTCTAGTTAAGCCCCTCAATGGTAAAACCAGCTTTCTTAACACAGAGACATATACAGGTATGGGACCTATTATCCAGAATGCTTGAGACCTGGGTTTTTCCAGATAAGAGCTTTCTGAATTTTTTGGATCTCCATACCTTAAGTCTACTAAAAAATCATTTAAACATGAATCAAACACAATAGGCTGGTTTTTCTTCCAATAAGGATTAATTATATCAAGTTCATGGTACTGTTTTTTTTTTATTACAGAGAAAAAGGAATTTTTAACAATTTGATTTATTTGGATAAAATTGAATCTATAGGAGACAGCCTTCTGATAATTTGGAGATTTCTGAATAACAGGTTTCCGAATAATGGATCCTACTTGTACCTGCAGTGGGCAAACTACAGCCAACCTATCAGAGGAGGTTGCCACTCCAGGCCAGTGTGACTGATAAATACAGATCTGGACAGAGAGGAAGGGAGTTGGCTTGTCAGGGGGTTGGGATTGTGAAAGAGGTATTATACACCTACAGTATAATACACAACATATACATTTACATATACAATAATACATTTCCTATAAATGATGTCCTTATAAATGGTGCTTATTGATTTCATTGGTTATAATCAGAGCTTAGCAATGTAATTTCTGTCACATGATCGCTGAAGCTTGTGTATTATAATAAATAAAATACTCCCTGCTGCAAAATATGAGGATATTAGAAGTCACCTTTGTTCAACATGAGCACAATAAATAGGATTTATGTTGAAAAATGTGTTTTGCTCATTCTGTTAATTAGAAAAAAAAGCATTTTCATAATTTTTCTCTATTATAAATATCTATACAGGTATGGGATCCATTATCCAGAAACCCGTTATCCAGAAAGCTCTGAATCACTGAAAGTCCATCTCCCATAGACTCCATTTTATCCAAATAATCCAAATTTTTAAAAATTATATATCTGTAACGCTTTCTTGGCCTATTCTGCCAGCTAGGTAGTGAGCATGGGTTACATTGCGAATCTTCACCCAGGGCAGAGCCTTCGCCAAATGGAAGCTTCCCCTTTAAACTTTATTTGAACTACAACTCACAGGCATATAAGTGTAAAATAGAATAATGGACGCCAGGAGGTTCTTTAAAAAGGTAAAACAGGAGCACAGATTTATTATGCCAGAGGCAAATGACCACAGGTTTACTTACAAATATACTGAGGACACAGCAGGTGGAATCACTTTGGACAGTACAAGGTTCACAGTCAGACAGGTGCGACTCCCAAAGGATATTGCAGATAGGTGTACATCAATTCCCAGTTCAACCGACGTTGCACAGTGAGGGGATCGGGATCTATCAGGTAGGGTACAGGTAGTCCTTTGCTCACCTAGATGCCTATCAACTGAGTTCCCTGCTCTAAAGGCAAACAGGCCTTGTGGGAAGCTACTCCCTACTACAATCCTCGTTGGAGCGACAACTGCTCTTTCTGCTACACCTCTCTGTCTTACTCCTAGAGAGACTATAACAAGATCTTACTATCTTAGCTGGTCCTCGTTCACAGGGTTACCTGGCCCCCGACTTAGCACCAAAGGTGTCAGGTCCCTCTGGGGTAAATGCTTACTGGGGCCTATGGTGATCCCAGGCTCAATGGGGATTCACCTAGCAGCAGCACCAGGAGCCAAAGAGGAAGAGGACACTCCCTGCACAACACTATATAGTAGTGTGGCAGGGGAGTGTCATTACACTCTTTGTCCAATAGGTGTGGGTGTTACAATTTACCAGTTACAAGGGCTTGGCCCAATAACAAGGGAAAAGAGAACTACATACAAAAGGTAGGGGATTAACTCTATAGGGATAGGATATCCTATAGGTCCTTACATATCATAAAACAATACCTTGTACCAACTAAGATATAATTAATCCTTATTGGAAGAAAAACCAGCCTATTGGGTTTATTTAATGTTTACATGACTTTCTAGTAGACTTAAGGTATGGAGATCCAAATTACAGAAAGATCTGTTTTCCGGAAAACCTCATACTATAACATACCATACCTGTACAAGTATAGTTTAAATACTAGAGCCCAATAGCTAAAAATGTAAATGACTATTTATCCTTTAGCAGTCATATCCAGAGCCATAATGCATCGCAGAACCTGCCAGGTTTGTTTATTAATTAGTACATAATGTGTCCTCTTTCTTGAAAACATTCTAAATATATAAAATGATGCACTGACTATTTAATATGAAAAGTATATCAAAGAATGAACTACAGTTCCTTGAATAACATGGTAATGATCCCAGGGTACTTAGCGAGCTTAGCTCTATGATTGCCAAACCTCTTTACTTCATTTTTCAGGATTCGGGTCTGGCATGGTGCAGAGAGACTGGCGAATTGCTAATGTGGTGCCGCTATTCAAAAAGGGATGGCGTTTTCAGACTCAATACTATAGGCCAGTTATTCTCACGTCAGTGGTAGGAAAGCTTTTCGAAGGGTTCATAAAGGATAAGATACTGGACTTCATAGCAAATCATAATACTATGAGTTTGTGCCAGCATGGTTTTATACGTAATAGATCTTGCCAGACTAACTTAATTTCTTTTTATGAGAAGGGAAGTAGAGACCTCGATTCTGGGATGGCAGTGGATGTGATTTAATTTGCTAAAGCATTTGATACAGTGCCACACAAAAGGTTACTGGTTAAATTAAGGAATGTTGGCCTGGAACATAGTATTTGTACCTGGATAGAGAACTGGCTAAAAGATAGACTACAAAGAGTGGTGGTAAATGGAACATTTTCTAATTGGACCAGTGTTATTAGTGGAGTACAGCAGGGCTCTGTACTAGGTCCTTTGCTTTTTAGCTTGTTTATTAATGACCTGGAGGTGGGCATTGAAAGTACTGTATCTATTTTTGCAGATGATACTAAATTGTGCAGAACTATAGGTTCCATGAAGGATGCTGCCACTTTGCAGAGTGATTTGTCTAAGTTGGAAAACAGCAAAATGAGGTTCTATGTTGATAAATGCAGGTTATGCACTTTGGCAAAAATAATATAAATGCAAGTTATACACTAAATGGCAGTGTGTTGGGAATTTCCTTAAATGAGAAGGATCTAGGGGGCAAATTAACTAACCTCTGTAAATTTCACCAGCGACGGCTTTGCTCACATTGCAACACTTCGCCAGGTGTAGAATCGCCAGGACAACGCTAATTCACTAAAATCAAAAGTTGCGTACAGGGCGAAATTGGGCTAGCAGTACTGCGGCAAAAAAAAAGTAAAAGACGCCAGCGTTTTTTGGGACTAGAAATAGAAGAAGCCCTATAAGTTAGTCAGGTTTTTGTAGATAACAAGTTGTCTAATTCTGGGCAGTATCATTCTGTGGCCACTAAAGCAAATAAAGTTCTGTCTTGCATAAAAAGGGCTTTGATTCAAAGGATGAAAACATAATTCTGCCTCTTTATAGGTCCCTGGTAAGGCCTCATCTGGAGTATGCAGTTCAGTTTTGGACTCCAGTCCTTAAGAGGGATATAAATGAGCTGGAGAGAGTGCAGAGACTAAGTGCAACTAAACTGCTTAGAGGGATGGAAGATTTAGGGGTTTATTTATCAAGGTCCGAATCTCAAATAATTTGTGGTTTTTGGAGGAAAACAATGAATTTTTCTAAAAGCTCTCGAGGTCCTGTATAAGTCAAAGGGGAAGGTTCCAGTGTCTGTGCTGATGTCTGTACTGATATCCGATGATTTTGTGGTTTCTGCACAAAAAATTCAGAATTTATTTGGAATTTTTTCTTTATAAATAAGGTCCATTCGGGCAATCAGAGTTGCTAGGATTTCTAACTACTATACTAAGATTAATTCGAACCTTGATAAATAACCCACTTAAATTATGAGGGTAGACTGTCAAAATTGGGGTTGTTTTCTCTGGAAAAAAGGTGAGAGTACATGATTACACTTTACAAGTACATTGGAGGACATTATAGACAAATAGCAGGGGACCTTTTTACCCATAAAGTGGATCACCGTACCAGAGGCCACCCCTTTAGACTAGAGGAAAAGAACTTTCATTTGAAGCAACGTAGGGGGTTCTTCACAGTCAGGACAGTGAGGTTGTGGAATGCACTGCCGGGTGATGTTGTGATGGCTGATTCAGTTAATGCCTTTAAGAATGGCTTGGATGATTTCTTGTACAGACATAATATCAAAGGCTATTGTGATACTAAGCTCTATAGTTAGTATAGGTATGGGTATATATAATTTATGTGAAAGTATGGAGGGGTGTGTGTATGGATGCCGGGTTTTCATTTGGAGGGGTTGAACTTTATGGACTATGTTTTTTATCAACCCGATTTAACTATGTAACTATGTACTGTCTCATTTATAGGAACAACATCTTGAAATGGAGTTGCTACGTGCCAAAACCTTCATTAAAAGTTACGTACAAAATCCTCCTGAAAACTTGCCCTGTATTGGAGTTGCAGACAAGAAGAATCAAAATGCAGAAATGAACATTTCTGGGTGCAATAATAAAATTAATGGCTTCAGTACCAGGGAAGTATCACATAGAAAACTTATGAAAATTACAGATAACAATGTCCGGTGCAACAAATTGGTCAAAAAGAGCAAAACACATGATTGTGTCTCAAAAGAAGAAAGAATGGAGGAAATCGCGTCTGCAAATGCAAAAGGCAGGATTCCCAGTAGTGTCAGTTTCTCTGGATTTGAAAATACAAATGGAAAAGGAAACTGTCATTCGGCTGCCAACCAACAAATGATTGACTACCGGAACTTTGTGCCCCAGATTCCTTTCGTACCATCAGTGGCTAAAACTCTGCCGAGGAAGAGAATTTCTTTAAAAAAACCTAAAAAGGGGTTTAAAAACATATTTCAAATAAAAAGAAATAAATGCCAAGACATTGTATCGTTGCCCGAAAAGGACAGGTTCAAGCAAATAATATTTAATGCAGAAGAGGGGAAAATGGATTCGAGAGAGCTGTATTCCGACGAGCTATCAGTTTATGAATTCTCTGATAATGAGTTATATATCGACACTATTGATTGTTACCGTAGGTTTTGTGAGGACGTGGCTTCTCTGAAGAGCTTTGATTCTCTTACCGGCTGCGGAGAAATATTTGCAGATGAAAATCCTGCATTTTTGGGTACAGATGAAAAGAAGGATGGGCATAAATTAAAATGCATTCCCAAAGACCATTCCATGTCTGGGACATTTCAAGGTGGGGTTGAAAAACTTGCATCACCGGCTAAATCAGAATCAGTTGATTTCACAAGACTCTGTGGACACAACAAATCTGTAAAATGCTTTTGTTCTAATTTGCAGGATGGTTTCGCATTGTTTCCAACCTCACAGTCTATGGTTGTAAAAGAGGCTAGCCAATATCAGGTGCTGGAATCCCCTTCTACAGATCTGGTATCTTCGAATGAATCTTTTACTGATCCAGAATCACCAGTATCTACAAGTGATGAAGGATATTGCGACTCAACATCCCCTGGAATGTATGATGAAAAGAAGGAGAACACAACATATCCAAGAGATAGTTATAGCAGAGATAGCAGAGATGCACTTTTTGAGTTATTTTATGATTCTAATGAAAGCATGCCATGCTCTGCTATAGACAGCACATTATCAATATCAGGAAACAGTACTGACAATCCTCAATCAATGTATAGTTTTTGTGTTGGGTCGGAGGAAAACATGGCAACTCAAACACCTAGTGATCTAGTAGGAGATTTTGGCCTTCAAAGTTCATGGAAAGGCACTGAATGCTTGATGAAGCTCTGTGATACAGAATTGTCCTTAACTATAGGGATGGTAAACTGGTTGAGGAAGACAGGTAATAATTCTGAACCCCTAGTCAACAATGTAGATTCCTTTACCAGTGACCAACACAAACATGCCATAGCTGCGGAGGAATTACCAAGCAAGAATCGAATCAACACAAGAGAAGTTTGTGATAGGGAAGACCAATGTACCATAAAACATGAACTGAAATCTGAGGGACAACTAGCTAATGATGTCTTTAACCAAAATGAAACTGAAGATCATGATTCCAAACACAAGAAAGAATTATCAGGTCCACAAATAGAAGAGGCTCCATTGTGTACACCAGACACCAGTCTTTTGGAGAAGAAGTCTGGGTCACTTGTATCAGACAACCAATTCAACTGCAAAATGCCACTTTTAATCAGCAATGAGGGTAAATACTGCAATCAGGTGGAATCATACAATTGCTACTTCAGTAAATTAGATAACATAGATTCCATGCATTTATTAAACAGTCCCAATGAACAGCCTCCTAAAGCCGACAACCAAAATGACCTGCAGTCACGTGACCTGGATTGTGTTGCAAGCTGCATGAAGCCAACACTGGCTGAAAATGATCAGAACATTATTAAAGTGCTGGAGAATTGCACCAATCAAATTGCTTCTTTACATATATCACACAAAAACCACAGTTACCAGCAAGAAAAACACATGAATAAAGAAAATATATTACAATCACAAGAGGTCTCCAAGAATTATATTAAATGGCAGAAATATGGCGTTCAGCCAGCAATTTGCCCAGCTTTATCTTACAGAAATAAACCCAAGGAAACCAACATAGAAACAGAAATGTCTCAGCTCACAGACTGTAAGGAAGATTCTAAGGATAATCATACTCCTGCACCTGCACTTACAGAACATATTAAATCTCAGTTGTTCACAAAAGAGATGAGAACACCTGTATTTCTGGGCAATCCAAGATTCCTACCATATTTTTGTAGGAATTTTTCCCCACTGATTTCAAGATGTTCTTCGGCTTTGTATAAAATGCACAATTCAGGGGAGGCTTTAATATTTTTTAATTCACCTTTCAAACCTGATGAATCCCTTGGTAACACAGATGAGCATACCAGAGATGCTAATTGCACTTCCAATGTGCTGGGTTCTGGAGAGATGTCTAAAAGAACTGAGTTACTCATGCCCACTGATTATGTTCATGGAAAGGTGAGTCATGTACTAAAATAAGATTAGGCATATGCATGGGATTGCTGCTTTTATAGCTATTGCTGTTTGCTATTTCTCCAGATTGGGAGTGGATTAGTCTAACACTGGCTAATATAATGAAAGGACCCTTGTACCTCAGCCACAAAGATACAATGAAAGCTTGTAGAGAAAGATAAACAATGGCAGTCTTCTAAAGGGGGCGTAGAAACTCAACTCAATAATAATAACAACATAAATGTACATATTATAATAATGATATTGAGTTGTTTTTGCATGTGATCTGTTTAATACTAATATAATTTCAAAGAGAGGGAGAAATCCCCATATCTGGCAATTAGTTAAATTCTAGATTGATCTTTACAAGGTGTATCCTGTAATTCAAATATTGATTCACATTTTTTTACCCAAAAAATCTCACCTGACCACTGTTCTCAAAATAAAATCTTGTAACTTTGACTGCCCTAGAATGTTTTTTTCTAGTTTATTGTCCAACGCATAGAACAGATTTATATTGCTTCCCATTTTATTCTCTAGTTCAATTCAATGTTATTATGTTTATTACCTACTATAATAAAACACGGATAAATATAATATTATACCAGGGAATCCCCGATGGTCAGATATTTACAATGCTTGGGGGTTTGTTCTGTAAGTTTGCTCTCTATACCTAAATATAATGTTTAGTAAACCCAGTAGAATTGTTTTGCAACCAATATGGATTTATGCAGCTTAGTTACCATTACCATCAAGTACAATGTACTGGATTATTATTAGAGAGAAAAAGGAAATCAATTTTAAAAATTCTATCTAGGACTCTATTTAGCTTTCAGGATAATGGGTTTCTAAATAAAGGATCCCATTCCTATCTACAAAAGTATTACTTAAGAGTGACAAATAAAGGCCAGACAAAGGAAAACTCTCTACTTCAGATTTAAAATAAATATAATTTTACAAAGATTATAAACAGGTATGGGATCCGTTATCTGGAAACCAGTTATGCAGAAAACTCAGAATTACGGAAAGCCCGGCTCTCGTAGACTCCAATTTATCCATAATCCAATATTCTTTTTTTAAATAATTTCCTTTTTGTCTGTAATAATAAAACAGTACCAAACTAAGATATGATTAATCCTTATTGGAAGCAAAACCAACCTGTTGGGTTTATTTAATATTTAAATGATTTTCTAGTAAAGTTAAGGTATGAAGATCCAAATTATGGAAAGATCCATTATATGGAAAACCCCAGGTCCCGAGCATTGGGATAACAGGTCCCATACCTGTATATAGTAACAGAAAATGTCTGAACACTAATTTGAAGTTTGTAAAATAAAAGATAAATATTTTTTACAAAGCAAATGGAAATTTGGGGTTCATAGTATCTGTTTATTATCATTTTTAAACTGGTACATTTACACAGCTGCTAACCTCATGTTTATTCACTTGCAGATATACAACTAGGATTTGAGCGTATGGGCATGTGAAGGTACAAAGACATTATAATTAGCCATGTAGTATCACTGGCTAGGTGCAATGGAACTTTCTATTTATTTAGCTCCTTGTCATTTTCAAATGGGCTGTAGCATAATAATGGGTGTTATTCTGTTGCATTTTCTTACATTTTATATATGGGACCAATTGGTCCTTGATATGTGCCATTTTCCAAGTTTGAAAAAACACTACCACTGACAAAATTGATCAGCTGGGAAATGGAGCACTACTTGTGTCTTGTACCTGGAACCAGACGTGGGCAGGTGGAGGCCCTCCAGATTTTGTTGAACTACAACGCCCAAAATCTGCTGTCAGCTGTTGGAACCTTTACCTAGAGCAGTGATTGCCAATCAGTGGTTTCCGAGCAACATGTTGTTCTCCAACCCCTTGGCTGTTGCTTCCAGTGGCCTCAAAGCAGGTGCTTATTTTTGAATTCCTAGTTTAAAAGACAAGTGTACTGCCAAACAGAGCATCATGTAGGCTGCCATAACATATAGGGGCTAGCAAATAGCCAATTACAGCTCTTATTTGGCACTCCATGGACTTTTTTCATAATTGTGTTGCTCCCTAACTCTTTTTATATTTGAATGTGGCTCTTGTTGGAGAGAAAAAAATAGCACCATGTATAATATGCCATAACGGCTAACAGTATAGCAACTGTAAACAGCACCCCGATGAGGAAGCGAGTCCAAAAAAACCTTGTTCTGCCTGTGCCATCAGACAAATGGATCTTTCCCCAATTTATCTCAACAGGTGGAGGGTAAAAGTGTAATTTAGTTGTTTCACTTTAAATGCCTACAGTTGGTCAGATAATTAAAGGGGAAGGAAACCTAGTCGGCGCAAACCCCCCACCCCCCCTCCCGTTTGTTGCCCACCCTCCCTCCTCCCCCCTGGCCTACCCGTCCCGCTGGGCAAATGCCCCTAACTTGTTACTTACCCTTCTGCGCAGGTCCAGTCCAGGGAGTTCACAGACGACATCTTCTTCCATGCGATCTTCTTCCTGCTTTGAACGGCGCATGCGCAGTAGGATCATTTCGCCGGTACGATCTACTGCGCATGCGTGTGACTTTTGGTGCATGCGCAGTAGATCCGTACCGGCGAAATGATCCTACTGCGCATGCGCCAAAACGCCGTTCACACCAGGAAGAAGATTGCGTACAGTGCTTTATAAATACGCAATAATAATAATAATAATAATAATAATATCCATACTTACAATAACATTTGAGATACTTATATTACATAACATGTACTTCTTAGTTTTGCAAGTCATTACCATAGTTATAACAATTCCCTTTACAATGTACAACATGTCTTTAGAAAATGACTGTTTCTCTATTTACACGCAATGTAAAGTTGGCCCCCTTCTGGGGTCTTTAAGAACACAGCACTGGACAGCCCTGTCCTTGCCATCTGTCATGGAGTAAGAAGTAAATGGGCATAGATGCACAGATAATATCGTACAAAACTAATTATCGTACGATATACGGTGCGTGTATGGTGGCAAACAAGCCGACCAATATCGGCAGAAGACTTGGATATTGGTCGGCTCGTCGATCGGGCTGGACAGAAAATTTTCATCAGGTGCTTTTGAAGGCATCCAAACATCGGCCATTGTTAGTGCTGACTCGTCAGATACTGATAAAACTCTATTGTTTCTATATGTATATCAGACGATTCAGCTCTACATGTGTGTGTTGAAATGAACAATCTTTCTCGGAAAGATCTTTTCCAAAAAAGATCATAATTGTTACGTCTATGGCCACCTTAAGAGAAGGGCTTCTTTGCACCCTGCTCCTGATGGTTTTCCCTAACTTGCACATTTCAATGACAAACACGGGAACGGGTTTACAGTATATAAACTATGGCTGAAAAACAAATACCATTATGTTTTCAATTTCATATCTTTGTTCTGAGTTAAATGGGAATGAAAATCAAAGTTTAATATAAACTCATGGAAATAAGAAAGTGTCTATAAATAATTAAAAATACTGTACCATTTCTGAAATAATCAAGTTACACAATATGCAGCTTTGGGTTGGAGACGGTTGTTTAGAAAGACAGTTCAATCTAATACATTGTCAAGGCAAAGAGACCAAATACCAATGTATTTGACCTCACAGTAATTCAAAATCAGTATCTGACCTCGAGCAAGCCAACGCTTTCTATTACCTGCTACTATCAATCTTTCCAGCCACTCTCCTGCAACTTGAAGAAATTAAAGATGGCCATACGTTTCATTGTGGAATGCATGGCCATCTTTAATTTTTTTGCCAAAGTTTCAGTACTGAAAAATGATGCATCCTTTGTGGGTTAAAGCTTCACTTTAGCCTTAGGTCCCATATTTGTTAACATGCCTTGCTCATCTATATACATAATGGGAATGGGGCGTGGCAGCAGCTTGGGGGGATGCAGGGAAGTAGTTAATTTGTGTGTTTAATGGGGCCTTGGAATGAGAATCTTTGGTGAGCCCCAGAAACCCCTGTCTGACACCGAGAACATTTATTATTTCTGTAAGATTAAGTTTATATTAAATTTTTATTTTCCTTTTAGGCCCTCACCAAAGATTTCCTTATTGGTCCATTGAACTTAATGCTCAGATAACTATTTGACGTCTCTAATAATATTTGTGGCAGAAATCAGATCTTTTTACATTATTTACATGTATGAGATTATTTATAATTTATACTCAGAAATATCAACCATAAAAAAACTAATAATACTAGATTTACAGTTTGCAAAAAAAATCTAATATTTATGCAAGAAACCTATGTAAATGTTCAAAAATCAATATAAATATATAAATCCAGATTTTATTGAAAAGAGTAGTGTATTGCAATAAAAGGCAGAAGTTATAAAAATTATTGCGCTAGTAGATCTCCCAAAGAATGCTTTTAGCAGTGTATTAAAGGGATTTTATGCTGATCATTTCTTACAGACAACTGTAAATAATTATATAGAAAGTAAGAGTATGCCTGTGTCTGAGAGGGGATGCTTTCGGAAGCAGTACCCTATTTGATGACATTTGGAAGCTCTGGATGTTCTGAGGAGTTATAGCGATGCTGTTCCCTCTCATGTGAGTGAGCAGGATATACAGTTAAACGAGTTGTTATGGCAGAATGTTTTGCTGATCATGTATTTAATGTTGCAATTTAATTTGTAACAACACTGATTGCTCCTCTATGAAAGCCATTGTAATAACTGGCGTAGGCCTGAATGTTAAGTGTCACAAGTGCTTGTTTGGCGGCACTTTGTTCCTTAGCTGAACTGAAAATACAGTGGCAGCAGGGTGGGACTGAGCTGGCAGGACACTGGAAAAAAACCTAGTGGGCCCAAACAACCCAGACCCGTACCCAGTGTTGTTCCTTGACCTCCTCTCCTGGCCCCAATCACCTGGCATCTTAAAGTAAATAGGTACACACAGGGCGGGGGGGCATTGGAGGGTGGGTTGTGGCTGGGGCGCAAGGCCATTGGGGGGAGGTTGCGCCTGGGGTAGGGGGGTGTGGAGGCCCCTGTGGGTCCTGTACCCCTAATCCGACACTGAGTGCCAGGAGCAGAGCCCAGTGTCAAATGACAACGGCAAGCCCTGTCCCTACATAATGACAGAGCTTTGTTACGGTCTGTGTTTCCAGCCACTCCCTAACTTGCATGCCGAAATGATAGGGGATGAATGGGGAACAGAAGAGGGGGAACCTATTTGCTACCCCCTGCCAACCCCTCTTGAACAGTGTGATGCCTAACATAGACAATTGTCTATTCAGAGTGCCATCCTCGAGTCTTTGCACTCAGAAATGGAGCCCAAAGGCCTGCAGCCATTCTGCAAAAAAAATAGTGCAGTGTGGAAAATGCAAAAAAAATGGCAAATTCAGCTTTTTTCTTTGCACTTTGCACACTCTGCGCTGTAAATGACCTTTAATAATAAGAATGCATGTTCTGCAGTTTTACATGAACCCTATATATAGCACCCAATGTATAGCATGACTGGCTACCCATTCAGTATTAAATATAGAAAGCTGCACGTGTATGCCTTTGATTTTCTGTCTCCACCCAATACAAAATGCTTGTCAGTAACTTAAAGGGCATGTATAGTCTAACATAGAATAAGGCTAGAAATGCTGTATTTTGTATACTAAATATAAACATGAACTTACTGCACCACAAGCCTAATCAAACAAATAATTTATGCTTTCAAAGTTGGCTACAGGGGGTCACCATCTTGTAACTTTGTTAAACATCTTTGCAAGACTAAGACTGTGCACATGCTCAATGTGGTCTGGGCTGCTTAGGGATCGTCATAAACAAAGCTGCTTGAGTTCTGCATGGCTGGGAAGTAAGGTGGGGGCTCCCCCTGCTGTTCATAAGTATGATTGTTTCCCTGCTCAGCAGTTAGGGACCGTCTGACAATTCCTATCCACAGCAGTAAATGAAGGGAGAATTTCACTCTATACAGTCAGGTTTCTTATAAAAACAGTACAAATTTTTTAATTAAAGCATATTGGAGATAGGTTTCTTTTTCATTAAAG
Source organism: Xenopus laevis (assembly GCF_017654675.1). Lineage (NCBI taxonomy): Eukaryota > Metazoa > Chordata > Amphibia > Anura > Pipidae > Xenopus > Xenopus laevis. Next base: position 136,530,720 of record NC_054379.1, read on the forward strand.
AAAGTAAAAATTGGATTTTTTTGCCTTTACATGCCCTTTAACTAACCCCCACGGGGCCCAGGTGCAGGCTATGCAGTCGCCCCCTACCCCAAAAGCAATTTTTCAATCGCAAACCGCACCCCTGGTAGTTCCGCCACTGATGCTTGTGTAGAATGGAGCTGCAATATGATAAATATGATTGTAAAAGTGTATCTAGCCTTACTTCAGTCATATAGAACAGAAGTGCTTTCTTCTTTTTATGGATGCTGGACATGGAGCAACGATATAACCCCGCTGTGTGTCCTGGGATACACTGAGACTTATGTATTTCATTCTTTGCATTTTGGGTAGGTTTTCCCTAGTAGCGATGTGTACATTTTTGTTAACAAACAGGTATTTCCTAAAATTCCCAGTTTGGGTTGGGGTTTTCTATATCCAAGAGGTTTTTCTACATTTAAGAAAAAGTCAACATCAGTCATCAGTGACTGTATAATGATGTAATGATAAATGATGCTTTTTTACTTGCCAGCCATTAAAGTAACTGATGTTGCTGTATCACTGATTGTACCAGAATGTTACAGAATGTACAGTAAAATGAATGTAACAAAAACATTTGCAAGGGGGGGGTGATTAGGAAAATTAATAGACTTTTATTGACCTTTTTATGTGATTTTCAGAAACTGATTTCTAATTTTTTAAATATTATTATGCCAGGAAATATTCATGAGTGGCCATTCAAGAATGTATCCATAAAATTGTATTTACAATCCCTTTAATAAATAAAAATAATTTCTTTAGTGTGAATTATTGTTTCCGAGTATTTTCTTCTTTAAGTGGAGTACAGTTAATACCAAGAGACCAGATATCCAGAAAGCTCTGAAAAACAGCAATTCTATAACAATGGTGGTTAAAGTTTTTGTCTGGGGGCCTGGGGACATGGTGTTTCTATGGTCTTTGTGTGCAGGCCCAGATTTGTGGAAAGGCCACCTAGACCCCGGGCTAGGGCAGCAGAATTTTAGGGGGGCAGCATGCTGCCCAACCACACCCACATTGGTTCAAAAACACTGGGGATGCGCTGGAGATACAATCATTTTTTAAATTTCCCATGCGTTAATCCCCATTGCTCCGGTCCAGATGATGAAAAATTTTGCGAATAAAGAGAAGGGGATAGGGGCGACGAACGGCAGTGGGCCTAGGGGCGCCCACTATGTAAATCCGGCCCTGTTTGTGTGTTGTGTTGCTTTGTGTCCCCCTTTAAATTACACTTGGTGAAGAAATCAATATCAATTATCAGAAAATTTCTATTAGGAACCTGACTGACAAGGGAAGAAAGTCATTATTGAGCATTTAATCCCAATAATCAATTCAGATGGCACTCTGGATAAATATGAGGAGGTTTATTACAACTTGTTAAGGTAACAGCATCTCCTTATGCATGTTTTGGGAAGACATTCCCTTAATCATAGACCTACAGAGGAATATTCAGCACTTCCTTAAATACGGTAGTTGATTTCACAGTGACCTCTACTGGGCTAAGCATAAAGCTATCGCCCCTGATGATACAATGTTATGGCATTAACAATATGTGTCCAAATTTTAAAATGTATTTGTATCCAGATCTTAAAACCACCTTTTATTAGTATATTAAAAAAACAAAAGGAAAAAAGAAGAAAAAATTAAATGTAAAATGAGGAAAATCTTGGGATTTCTAAAATATCTCTAAAATATGGTTAAAATATTGTTACCCATTTGGGGAATTATCAATATTTCTAGGATAGCCTGGGAAGAATTGTATAGCTGGACCTAATAGGTTCCAGAAATAGTGGTTAGAGGATTGTGATCGTGAAGAGTAGAAATCCCTTTGGATAAAATGAATAGCTCATATAGGGCTCCTATGTTATATATTATATATGAAGCAAAAGGGGTCCCTGGCCAATTACTACCATAGATGTTAAAGCAAAATGATATTATACAAAATATATTTATATATTGGGAATTTAATGATTTCACAGTTAACAGTTGGGCATAGTTACATAATTGATTGGAATGGTTGATAGAGCACTGGCTACAGCTGTAGTCAATGTACAGTGTCAGCATGATTGGACTAGGCCCTTGGATAGTGGGCGATCCAGTGTGTTGGAGCACTGCACAAAACACAGGGTTGGCCTCAATAAAGGAAGGCTGGTTAGGCTGGATCTGTAAAAGGGACGGAACTAGGGGAAAGCAGAAGAGGCACTTGCCTAGGGCGCAACTCTGTGGGGGTGCTGGACAGGTGCCTTTTCTTGTCGATTGCTCCTCTGTCCATCCCTTCCTTGCTCCCTTGTCTGTCCTTCCCATGCCCCAAACTGCCCCTCTGATTCCCCTTCTTGCACCTACGTTATGGTGTGCACGCATGTACGCACGTGGGGGCGGGTTTCGTTGAGCAGGTTGCCTAGGGCACCCGGTCGGCTTGCCCCAGCCCTGATCTGTAATAAGATGTTTAATGCTCCCTTGGGAATGTAAAGGTAGAATGCCAATTTTCCACCACTGACACGTTGGATTTCTCAAGCATTTGCCTACAACTCCAAAAACACAAGACCTATAATACAATAGAAGCCTTCTTAGAGCAGCATGTATGATTAGGCCTCCTGCTTCATGAAATCAGAAAGTGATAGACTAAAAAATCAGTTTTTTGTACAGATAATGAGAAATAGAGAAATGATTCATGCCTTATACGTATAGTATGTCCCTTTCAGAATGGCTTGTTTAAGAGTACTAATACAGGTATGGGCCCATTATCCAGCATGCTAAAAATAATTTAAACATTAAATAAACCCAACAGGATTGTTTTGCCTCAAATAAGCATTAATTATAACTTAGTTTGGATCAAGTACAAGGTACTGTTTTATTATTACAGAAAAAAGTAAATATGTCATAAAACTTTTAATTATTTACCTAAAACGGAGTCTAGTCTATGGGAGACAACCTTCCTGTAATTCGGAGTTTATACAGGTATGGGACCTGTTATCCAGAATGCTTGGGACCTGGAGTTTTCAGGATCTTAGTTGGGATTAAGTACAAGGACCTGTTTTATTATTACAGAATAAGGAAATTGTTTTTAAAAATTTGGATTATTTGGATAAAATGGAGTCTATGGGATACTGAGTTTCAGTAATTTGGAGCTTTCTGGATAACTGGTTTCAGGATAACGGGTCCCATACTTGTACCTGTACAGGCAAAAGTTCAGATCCATGTAACATTATTCAGCCGGATTTTATGAATGCATGTTAAAATAGCCTCTGTGTATAATAAATCAAATGCAGAAACCAATAAGGTTATGGTGGCCTGGGCAAAAAGGAGCTCTTCAACTATGAAATACAATCATCAAGACCTCCTTAAAGGGGTTGTAAACTTTTCAATTGACTTGTAGTATGATGTAGAGAGTGGGTTTCAGAGACAATTTGCAATTGGTCTTCATTTTTAATTATTTGTGATTTTTGAATGTTTTAGATTTTTGTTCAGCATTTCTCCAGTTTGGCATTTCAGCAGCTGCTTAGTTGCCAGAGTCTAAATTACCCTAGCAACCAAGCAGTGGTTTGAATGCGAGACTGAAATTTGAATAGGAAAGGGTTTGGAATAGAAAGATGAGTTTTAAAAAAAGGAGTTACAACAACTATAAAATTGTAGCGTAAAATGTGAACGTAAAAAACATTGATCAAATAAACCTGCGACAAAAAACTCGAATGCATGAAATACATATTTTGCTCATCATTTTAAATGGGTCCTACAAGCTTTCGAATAAATTTGAAAAACCTAAATTTAAAAAATTGCTTACATTTTGCCCAGGACAACTCCCATTGAATTCTACATGAACTTACAATTTTTAAGATGACAAAGTTTTAGATTTGAGGGTTTTTTTGTACTTCCTAAACATCACAAAAGTGAGTTTTTGAACCATAATTGCAATTTCAGAGCAAAAAAATCGATTTGCAGCAAAAAAATTGCATTGATGAATCATCCCTATACATACGGGGCCACAAATGGCCAGAATAACTTTGCCCCAATACTCCTATTTTCTCAAGTAACCATTAGGTGGCATTACTGCATTTAAAACTGCACTGAGTGGCCTGTTTATCAAACAGAACCACAGATTTAAAAAAATACAATTCCACTATTATTCCACAGAAGGGATGTGACTTTTAGATATAAACTTCCATGAGTGATTATCCATGGATCTATTTAGAAAAAGCATAGCTTTGTTACATGAGTAGTGATGGGCGAATTTATTCGGCAGGCGCGAATTCGCATGGAATTTGCACGATTCGCCATTGGCGAATAAATTCGAAAAACAGGCGGGAAAATTCACTAGCTAAAATTCGCCGGTGTCATAAAAATGGATGCTGTCAAAAACGAGACGCGTCGCCGTTTCGCGAATTTTTCGCCATTTTGCGAATTTCATGGGAAATTCGCAAATTTTTTGGCGAAGCGAAACGGCGCAAATTCGCCCATCACTATACATGAGCTCTTTATAGGTGTTGAGCTCTTTATGGATGTGGGCTTTGGGGAACAAAGTGTTAGTTGAGTGAGCACTCTGCACTTCTCCACCAGGTCAGTGGTAAATGACCCTTAATATGCTGAACACAGAATAGGCACTGCTTAAAGGGATACTGTCATGGGAAAAAAAATTTTTTTCAAAATGAATCAGTTAATAGTGCTGCTCCAGCAGAATTCTGCACTGAAATCCATTTCTCAAAAGAGCAAACAGATTTTTTTATATTCAATTTTGAAATCTGACATGGGGCTAGACATTTTGTCAATTTCCCAGCTGCCCCATGTCATGTGACTTGTGCTCTGATAAACTTCAATCACTCTTTACTGCTGTACTGCAAGTTGGAGTGATTATCACCCCCTCCCTTTTCCCCCCAGCAGCCAAACAAAAGAACAATGGGAAGGTAACCAGATAACAGCTCCCTAACACAAGATAACAGCTGCCTGGTAGATCTAAGAACAACACTCAATCATAAAAACCCATGTCCCACTGAGACTCCTTCAGTTACATTGAGAAGGAGAAACAGCAGCCTGCCAAAAAGCATTACTCTCCTGAAGTGCAGGCACAAGTCACATGACATGGGGCAGCTGGGAAATTGACAAAATGTCTAGCCCCGTGTCAGATTTCAAAATTGAATATAAAAAAATCTGTTTGCTCTTTTGAGAAATGGATTTCAGTGCAGAACTCTGCTGGAGCAGCACTATTAACTGATTCATTTTGAAAAAATTTTTTTTTCCCATGACAGTATCCCTTTAAAGGAGAAGGAATGCTGAAAGGTAGGCATCCGCAGTGATTGTATTCACTTGAATGACACCCTGTGTGAGTGCTCCTGTTAGCAGAAAACTGCCCCACCTGGGGTTCTTCCAGCAAGCGCCATGGAGCCATCTTCTTCCTGCTTCTTCTATCTTCCCACAGGTGCACATGTGCAGTAGAGTGAGCAGTTTTCTACTAACAGGAGCACCAGCCAGGGGTGTAGCGATGAGTGAAATTTTTCGCCAAGTTTTGCTGCGAAAATTACACCCATAGACACTAATGGGTGAAAAAAATTGTTCTATGTCAAAAATTTGTCGCACAATTTATCATGCATCAAAAATATTTCTTTCGTACACTTCGATGCATTTCGGTGGATATTCGCCGTTTCGTGAATTTTTGTCTAAGCGAAATGGGTCAGATTCGCCCATCACTAGTTTGGCACTCCCTAGTGATTTCACTTTTTATTCTCCTTTAAATAGTAAATAAAATACTTCTGAATGGAATGTCTGTGTAGGCAGCTATTTATACATTCAGTCTGACTCTGATAATGATCAACTTCCTCCACAAACAACTAATGACCAACTGATCTGCTCCTTTCTGCCCTTAGGGTAAGGCCAGACGAGGAGCTTCGGGGAGATTTTGTCGCCTGGCGACTTATCGCCACGTCTTTTGCGCGACTATCTCCCCGAACTGCCTCAGCGTTTTTTCCCCATAGGCTAAAATGAAAAGTCGCCTGCGCTAATGCACACGCGGCGATGCGTTTTCAATAGTCGTCCAAAGTTGCCTCACTGAGGCAACTTTGGGCGACTATTGAAAACGCATTGCCGCATGTGCATTAGCGCAGGCGATTTTGCGCTGTAGCCTATGGGGAAAAGACGCTGAGGCAGTTCGGGGAGATAGTGGCGCAAAAGACGTGGCGATAAATCGCCAGGCGACAAAATCTCCCCGAATCTCCTCGTCTGGCCTTACCCTTAAAGGATGAATAAACCTATATACCTATTATATAAAATTGCTCAGGCTGCTTTTCTAAGCACTTTTGCAAGCTACCTTTAGGGGATTATTTATTAACGTCCGAATGCTAAAAACTCAAAAAATTCTAGTTTTTTTACTATAAAATCAGAATTTTTAGTGGCAAAAAAACCTTACATTTTTCAGAATCTAAAAATACTCCATCTTCAACCTGTTGAGGTCCTGTAGAAGTCAATGGCAGATGTCCTATTTGCAATTTGAAGATACTATTGTTTGCACTGGGTTTTGTACGATAATCTGAACATTTCATGCTTTTCCGGTGATTTTACAAAAAAATCTGACTTTTCTGGCGTCAAATCTGAAAAAAATCAGATTTTTTGAGCGACAGTCGTCGTGGTTTTTGTGCGACAATCCGTCGTGTTTTTTTTGATAAATAAGGTTAAATCGTGCACTCTAGTTTGGTCTAACTTTTTTTTTTCTTCAAAAATCAGAAATATTCGGATTTTGATAAATAACCCCCTATTTGTGTATTTTTCAGAGGTAAATTTTTTTATTAACTGCTAATTTAATACATTTTGCAATTTTAGTGCCAGAAGGAAAACAGAGAAGTGTTCTGATGTTGTTCTGTTTAGGAAAGAGACCAAAAGCCTCAGCAGAATTTCTACAACTGTGGAATAAATAATTTGAAGTGGCCCGTTTTGGGGTGTTAAAGCATTAAATACTGTATAAAATAAATAATATTTGTTTAACAGCATCCCATTGTTCTTAATTGGAATCAAACTCCTCAAATCAGGACAGATATAACTCTCTCACCAGAGTGATATTTTTTTAAACCTGAGTGAGGGAAAATGAATCACCCATCACCCAAGTCAAATCGAATTATTTTCAAGTTACAACGGCTGAAGTTTTCTTCTAGTACATTGCGCATATAAAAATGGATTCATTGTCAGCCTAATTAATTTCATTGTATCTGGCTTGATTCAGGATGACTGCAAGTCAATTAACTGAATCAATACAAGACGCCTAGTTCTTGCTACATAAATAACACCATGCTATGCGGTGCTTGTTATACTGTATATTCTTTACACTATCTGCCCAGTGAAGTGAAAGCTCCATCTGTTTCTCCCCTGAGGCCGTTAAATGAACCACCTTGTCTTGTACTAAAAGGGCATTCAGTTACCCATAGCTGCTGGAATAGCAGGATGTGATACAACCATTTACAAGGGTCATAAAATAGGACACATTTGCCATGATCCTTTGTTTCATGAACATTTGGCTCAGAAAAAGCCTTTGCTTTGATCACATACCCTGGACCATCTTTCAATATTATTGGCATCTTCATATGTGAAATGAACAGCACTAAATGTCATGCTCCACTGATATCACAAAGATCCTTAAACCTCTCCAGGACTATAGACGATACCTTTCTGCACAAGGAGCATGAGTGGATTACAAACCCTCCCGTCATGGAGATAAAATTATTTTTTATCCCTGCAGCCACTTGTTTCATTGTGGCTGTATTCGCTACTGCTGCTGTCTTGTTGACCATTTTATCCACTTTCAGCTTACGGAAAGAAACAAGGTTCATCCTCATGGGAAATGCGTTACTTTCCGACTTGTTATATCTTTTTGTAAACGCCACGGCTGGCATTTGCAATGTGTCCAATGTGAAGGTTTCTAAGGGAGCTTGTGCTATGATTCTCTTCTTTCTCTCTGTCACGTACAGTGGAGGAGTTCTCACCACCGCTCTGATGGTGGTCGACACCTATTTGGCTATTCTGTGGCCCTTGCGCTATTCATCGATATTGCCTCCTTCCAGAACTAAAAAATTAATTGTGTTTTTGTGGATCACATCTTTATTCTCCTCGGCTGTAATGTTTTTAGTCTTACACTTTACTCAGAAACCGGATACATGTCACCCTGATTCATGTTCATTGCCTTTAATATTTGTCATGACCCTACATGCAGAAGAAGCCATCCGTCTGTTCCATATTCTCTGCATTACTGCTTTTCTCTTGTGTTTCTCATTGATTATCTGCTGCTACGTGTTCCTCTGCTATAAAACCAGACAAAGTGGAGTATGGAAAAGCCTCTCTTCCAGAGCCAATATCACCTTCATGATGCATCATTTCATTTTGTTTTCTTACTACCTTCCACTTTTGCTTCTTCTGGCAGAATCTGTGCTCTATATTAATAAAATCATAGACTACAGAACAAGTTTGCTGGCAACATTTACAATCTGCGATGTTTTGATTGTCTTACCTAAATGCATCTCCCCATATCTCTATGGCTTTAGATACAGAGAAATATACAGATCGCTGCAATTGTTGCATACATTCAAGCTACACGTTCTAGTGCAGCCAAAGAATAGACTTGCTTTGAGCAGAGGCACATAACAGTAATGGAGGTTCTCCTTGATTGAGTATCATGGCATTACAGGCATCCAACATTACTGGGGAAAGAAATAAAACAATTCAAGATTCCTTTGCTGATGGATTGGTACTCCAAGTGGGCATATTACCGTAGCCCCACCATAAAGGGCACACTTAGCAGCTTCATGTTGTGTTCCCAACTATGAGAGAAGAGTTTGCTGCCCAAGGGAATATTATACCACTCGAGCCATTTGTCAGTTATCACTATATTTATCTGTGACACTGTTTTTACAAAAATGCGACAGTCCCTAGGAATTAGGGGTTCGTGGCCAATATGCAAACTGGTAGCACCTGAAAAATCGGATTTTTTTTTATCTTTTTAGATGGTCTAAAAATAAAATTGTATCAGAAGCAAAATTAAATAAAACAATATAATACTTGTGTTGATTTGGGTAGTGACATGGCAATCAACATGTAACTACAGAATCAAGATTTATAGGACTACAGTTAAAAAAAGTATCCCATGTGATTGTATAAACTTCTTTAAAAGTGTGAACATGTGTTTTTCTTAATTAAAAGTATGTTTGTTCTAGTTGTAATTTTTTTGTTAGCATGGGGCATTTCTACATATATACATAACCCAAATAGCCCTGACTGCTATTTAATTGCACTCCGTTTGTTTCCAGTCAGTGCCCCCTTCCTGAATTCAACTGATTTATTCAAGTAACTTTTAATTTGTGATTTTCATTTCAGAACTACGGAATCCTAAAAGTATTGATGGAATTCTAGCATGATATTACATTACATGATGTAACATATGGCTGGATGTAACATATGTGTTGTACATACTTTTTGCCTGTTTTAATAATAAACAAAAATCTATGGATTTTTCCAGTGAAACAACAGGCAAAAAAATATGTTCAGCACAAGCCCTATCCATTGCACCCATGTTGAATAAAGGGATATACTGTCTGTCCCTTTTCTTGTGTAAATGAAAATCTGACTGAAGTTTAACCTCACTTTTGCCAATTACCCCTTATATGAGGTATTATTGCAGCTGCATGAATGTCACTATTAAATAATTACAGGTATGGGGTCTGTTATCAGGAAACCCATTATCCAGACAGTTCTGAATTATTGGAAGGCTATCTCCTATAGACTCCACTCCACTCTCCTAATAAAGTCATTCAGTTTTTTAAAATATTTTTAAGGAAATAATTTATATTCTCTTTGTAATAAAACCAGTACCTTCTACTTGAATTCTTATTGGATGCAAAACAATCCTATTGTGTTTAATTCATGTTTAAATGATTCCTTAGTTGACTTAAAGTTTGGCAATCCAAATTATTGAAAGATGACCTATCTGGAAAACCCCAGGTCCCAGTAATTCTGTATAACAGGTCCCATTCTGTATATAAATTGCTGCTTATTTTGAGCAGAGTATCTGCATTTAAATGTGTTCTGAATATCTCTGGGTCAATTTTCCAAAATGTTTAGATAAAAACTAACTATTGAATATGAAAACTCATTATTACTGCCAATGAAATATGATTAAACTTTCCATTGTAGAGTTCTCACAATGTTTTGTGGCTCTACGTGCAAAAAGAATCTTTAGTTGTGTGTAAATGTATCATCGTGTGTACTAAATGTAACATTCCTAGTGCTCCCCATGCTGTGCTGTGTGTGCCATTTTGATGACGTGTCCCCAATTTTCCAGTTGATCTGGTCCGTTTAAAGTCATAAAAACAAATTCACTTTGGGGATGAGCTGCTTATGCTTTAAAAAACACTGTGTTAAGCACTTTATGCAGTTAAATAAGTATTTATTAAAACATGTTCCTCTAGAATTCATTAGTGTTCATTACAAATCACATGGATCTGGGGGTGGGGTGCACCAAGGTGGAAATGTTCCGCTGGTTGCAGAGCACAGTACCATGGGTGCCACAGATTTCTTGTCTGATGTCTGTTATTAGGTTCAAATTCAAATATTCAAATATATTTTATGTTCAAACTAATTTTAAAAGGCTTTTTTCCCCATGAAATGAAAAACGAATAAAAATGTTAACTGTTTATTAAAGAACAAGTTTTAGAGTTACACACAATGCTTTCCAATTTGTTTTCTCCAAGGGACTAATAGGGAATCTTTCTCATCCGCTGGTTGAAACCTCATACACAAATTTAAAACATGAAAAACTAGCGTACAGCTCAAGTGTGTTTTTCCCTTTGAAACAGACGTGGAAAGAATGACAGGAGGGGATTTCTTGTTTCTCAACAGAAATGTACAGCTCAAGTAAACATACATCGTTGGAGAGTTTATAGTGTGGTTAAAGGAGAAGGAAAGTCGTTTAGCACTTGGGGGGTGCCAAATGTTAGGCACCCCAAGTGATTGTATTTACTTACCTGAAACCCCAGGCCGGTGCTCCTATCAGCAGAAAACTGCACCGGCCCAGGGTTATTCCAGCGAGCACCACGGATCGATCCTCTTCTGGCTTCTTCTTTCTTCAAACGAAATAGCAGACTTTTTAGTTAAAGTTAATGCGCATGCACAGCCATGTGAAGACAGAAAATGCCGGTAGAGGATCGATCCGTGGTGCTCACTGGTATAACCCAGGGCCAGTGCCGTTTTCTGCTGATAAGAGCACCGGCCTGGGGTTTCAGGTAAGTAAATACATTCACTTGGGGGTGCCTAACATTTGGCACCCCTAAGTGCTAAACGACTTTCCTAATATCTGACACTGGTTTATGTGCTTAATACTTGAATTTTCTTTTACTGTGCAAAAAACAGCTTTTGGGTGAAGGATTACTTTAAAAGCTATGCTCTTACATCTGATGATATTAGATGAAGTTAGCCATTTATATTACAGAAAACAATTAGGGGTATATATTCAGGCATCTTTTACCTTCTACTACATCATCGAATAAATAATGAATGGATGATTCCCAGGGCTAATTGTTATTATATATATACATTCTTCTCCATCACTTTTTTTACTGAATTGTGGGGGGTCTCTCTTAAAGGAGAAGGAAAGGCTAAAATTAAGTAAGCTTTATCAGAAAGGCCTATATAAATACACCAGTAAACCCTCAAAGTAATGCTGCTCTGAGTCCTCTGTCAAAAGAAACACCACATTTCTTCGCTTTTATTGTGTACACATGCGCTTCTGTATCAGACTTCCTGTTTTCCGCTTAAACCTCCAGGGCACGGCCTTGAGCATGCTCAGTTTGCTCCTCTCCCCCTCCTCCCATCCCTGTTGTAATCTGAGCTCAGAGCTGTTAGTGAGCAGGGAGAGACTCAGGCAGAAAGTGATGTCACACCAAGCTTATATGGCAGCTTCTATCCTAAACAAACAGAGACAGTGTCTAGAGCTGTTTACTCAGGTATGGTAAAGCATTCTGCAGAATAAATATAGCGTTCTAGCTTGCACTATTGTGGCTATTTTATTTGCAATAAACTGTCTTGGAGCTTTCAGTTTTCTGAACTTCCCATAAAGAAAAAAAAGCATATTGTGTTTTATCAACTAGTAATACAGACACCCCCATCCAAAGTGCACTGGGGCACCTGCTGTAATGGTGAAACTGCCCACATTTAAGTTCCATTTGTTTCCAGGCTCAATGCTAGAACAGATGGCAGAGAATCGGTGAAGCATGGAGATTACAAACAGCTGTGGAAAGGGGGGTTTTTGTTTGTAGGTTTTTAAGTTTGCTGACAGTCATTAATATCGTGCTCAGGAAAACCTGCTTTGTGATATTTTTATGTTACTAAAACATCATATAAGACAAGGTGAAATTAAATAAGCTGCTTTACTTCACAGTATCAGAAAAAGTCTACTGGCATCTGCCAAGCTGCATGAACTACAACCAACAGAAGCAGCTTCATGGTAAAGATATGGGACCTGTTATCCAGATAAGGGATCTTTCCATCACACCTTAAGTCTGCTAAAAAATCATTTAAAATTTTAATAAACCCAATAGTATTGTGTTCCCACCAAAAAGGATTAATGATATCTTAGTTGGGATCAAGTACAGGGTACTGGTTTTTTTATAGAGCAAAAGAACATACGTTTAAAAATGTTCAATTATTTTATTAAAATGAAGTCAATGGCAGACAACCTTCCCGTAATTCAGAGCTCTCTGGATAACTGGTTTCTGAATAATGGATCCTATACCTGTATAAGATGTTATTCTTATTTATATGTGACTTGAACACATACACATGTAAGACCTTCTTCTTCTTCTTCAAGCTTTAGATGTTTAAATCTACATTTGCTGTATAGAAATAGGGTGACTCATTCTAAAAAGTGTACCCACAAGGCTACAGTTCACTATTGTTTATTGGGATTATAAATTGTAATATTTATTGTTTGATTGCTTCCTATAAAGATTGGTGCAAGTATTGCCTTATCCATGATGTCATGAGCCCTATCCCCCACAAGAAATGTTCGGCCAGGTGTTGTGTGACACATATAACCCAGGGTTTGGAACACTAGTATGCAAATCTGTAAACAACATCTCTTGTAAAATGACTGTCATGGTGGAAAGAAAATGTAATTTTAGTAAGTGTGGTCAGTACTGTGCATCAGTGCCTGGATTTCCCAGAAGTAAAAATCAAACTTGTTTAAGAAAAAAACAACTTCAAAAGACAATCATAAAATAATAGATGTTGTGTTCTGGTTACCTTATGTATCATTTATACCATCATTATTTACTGTGTTTAATATGTTTTGTGTTATAGGTTTAAAAGGAGGTTTTCTCTGTAACAGAAGGGTCTAAATGTGTCAAACTGTAGTCTTACAAGTCTGATTGCACCCTGGAGGCAATTCTTATTGCATGTCCATAAGCTGCTACAGGTATGGGACCTGTTATCAAGATTTGCCAGGACCTTGCCGGGAATCTTCATACCTGAAGTCTACTAGAAAATCATTTAAACATTAAATTAACCCCAAATGCTGGTTTTGCTTCCAATAAGGATTAATTATATCTTAGTTTGGATTAAGTAGAAGATATTGTTTTATTATTACAAAGAAAAAGGAAATCATTTTTAAAAATCTGGATTATTTTGTTAAATGGAGTTTATGTGAGACGGCCTTTACATATTCAGAACTTTCTGGATAACGGATCCCATACCTGGTAATTAGAGTGTTTGCTGCTGGTTTAAGCGTTTTATAAGACATTTGAGTTTTTTGTGTATAATGAGATAAAAACAGGTACTGTAAGTATATCTCCCTGCACATTGATTGCTCATAATTGCTCCAGAGTGTGTTACAGTGAGTCTGGCGACTGTCCTTATTGTCAGTAGGACATGTGGCCAGGGAATCGTAGGGACATTGGCATAAATGGCGACATGGTGCTCAAGAGATACTACCCCTGGTTGGTGCACTTTATTAGTGAATGGAAGCATAGGCCTAGGGTCAAAGGTAAGTTACTACATCCAATAACACATTGGCACGCCAAGTGAATTTGAGTTGTCTTATCCCTTAAGGAGTTTAAATACATGCCACTGATGGATTTGAATAGAAATAAAAAGGAAAATTAAAGCAGGACAGCAAAGATCACCCTAAACAAAAATCATATGTTAGAAACACAAGCAGTGAAGAATCTCTAAACATATGTCCAATGTGAAGCAACGGATTCAGTGGCATAACTATTCTGTGTCAGGGCCCCAGCAAAAAAATCCTCATAGCGGCCTGGAGGGATACTACCCAGCATCCCTTTAACCTGTTAGCCAGTCAACGACTAGAAAGGGGCCACATCGGACATAACTGTTTAGTTTGTTTGCTTTTGATCCTAACTGAACAGTTTTGTGCCATGTGGCCCCCCTTCACGTCGCTCACTGACTAACAGGTTAGAGAGATGTAAAGGAGGAAGTAGTGCTTTGGTTATCAGGGGTGATCCTGCCCAATTTGCCGCCCGAGGCAGCCTTTTTGAGCAATTGCACTCTCTGCACTAGAAGAGCCGAATTTCCGGGTTGAACACCGTTAATTCGGCTCTAAGTTACCAGGAGCGGTATTTTTGCCGCCTCTGGCAACCGGGGGGGCGCTGCCGCCTGAGCGAGTGCCTCAACTCGCCTGTTGGCTATTATGTTAGACTGGAACTATAATAGAAACATTTTTATTTTGCACAGCCTATCTATTTACCCAGTTTCATGGTTACACTAAATGACCCCTTTAAGGCTTTTATTATACATTTCATAACAAAAATTGGTACATGAACCCAGACAGCAGTAACTAAAGCAATTCCTGAGTTTATAAGTGTAGTAACCTGCTTGTGTTGACATTTTGGTTAAGGGCATTCCTGCTGTTTTGCCATTGCCTTATGATTCATATTCCTGTTCCCTTCTTCCTGTCTAGCTTCTGATGAAGTGGCGGGGAGCCACGGAACACGTTAAGCCGGCAGCCATGACCTGTAGTATGCTGCTGTAATGGTTTTTATATCTATTGAATAAATATTTAATATTTATCCTTTCACTGGTCTCCTTAGTGCTCCGCCATTTTTGCTTTTCACTTGGATGGAATTGACCGCATGGGATAGCGGTGAGACGTGCAGCACGCTGAGTCCAATGTTCGGTAAGTGCTCCCACTGAACCTTTTTTGCTGGACTTCTTCTTGTCTAAGCTGAGAGCAAATATGCGACAGGCCACACCTACCAGCCATGTTCTAATAAATGTACCAGAAGTTCCTGTGCTTGTCTGACTTTTTCACCTGAACTAACACAGCAGAATCATTTAACCCACTGCTATCCAATAAGTTTATTACAATAAGGCTCACCATGTAAGACATGTGGCCCTTATGCTTGAACCCCACACCTTCAGGAAAGGAAAACCAAAGTGTATAAAAACAGGGGAAGCCATTTGCAAGGATCCCATCAGGTCAATAAATACAGTTTAAAAAACAATGTATAAAACATCCTGTTTAATCATAGAGCTTTTTTAAGGGTGTTTTGTTAATTAAATATCATTTTGTTACTTTATTTATTGACCTGAGTATATTCTTGTCATTTACAAAACACTTTCCTGACTGTACATAGATGAAGGGGGTTATTTACTAAACCTCCAATTTTTCTGGTCGGGCTTTTTGGAGCAAAAACTCGAGATTTATTATACCCCGATGCTGCAAAAAGCCAGAATACGAAAATCCACCACTTCAGACCTGTCAAGGTCCTGTATAAGTCAATGGGAGAGGCATCTATCTCAATTTGAAGTTTTCGTGGTCTGTGCTGGGTAGGGTTGCCACCTGTCCTACAATCGGAATCCGGGCAGGGAGCGGTGCCCATGATGTCAGAGGCAGGTCTAGTGACGCGAAGGGCGGTTCAATGATGTAAAGGGGCGGGCCTGTGATGCGAAGGGGCAGGCCTGTGACGTGGCAGCCTGTGACTGGCCACCATGCCCGGGAAAGCAGGTAACAGGCTTGCCCAGTTTTCAGGTGTAGAAACCTGACTGTCCGGTTCAAAACCCTAGTGCTGGGTTTAGCCAGGAAATCTGACTTTTTTGGAGTTTTCAGGCAAAAACTTGAAAAAATTGAGCGATTCAGGAAAAAAACACCCAAAAAATGTAAGCGCTTTGGGTTTTCTCTCGATTTTACGTAGTTTTTCCCTGATCCACTAAAATAGAGTTTAAAATATCTTAAGCTAAAAAAGGGGACTTAACCTCCAAGACTTTATCCCTGAATAGCAAAATGTCATGAATAATCCAAACAATGTTTCTAAAAAGGCAATATTTATTCACAAACCATGCCCTGAGTATCAATTAAAAGCAAGTTTAAAAACAAAGATGCTGCGCATGGGAGGAGGGATCCCTCTCCTCAGATTAATGAACCACTCAGCCCGATTTAAATAAATCAGGTGGGAGGAACGTATGTAGTACGTACAAGAATGCAAATTATAAGGTGAAATTTATACTGCTATAAGTTACAAAACAGATCTGTCTATAAGGTGTATGACATGTCAACATTCAACTTATGCATGCATCTATACCACAGCACATATTATATCTGTGATTGATTAGCACACAGCTGGTTAAGCAGTATATAATGGTAATGGGTGGTAAAATAGGCAACAAAGCATAGATTATAAACACTGTCCAGAACTATATATGCATTAGAAATTGTCCCAATAATGCGGATGCCGGACCTCCTTCGGAGAGCAACGTCCCAAAGTGTCAGTCGGGGACACTATATGATAGTTATATGGTAAAAGTCAGCAGTGGGGTCTGTATATACATAGTAACAATCGATGGTATTAGGAATCCATATGTGAAAAGTCTAACGATATCCTTAGCGATTTAGCAATCGTAGTATTCCACAAAAGGTTTTTGTAGCAGTGATATGAATAACAGGCCTCATGGAATCTTACAATGGCACTGTCCTGCCCAATCCAAAATAGCTCATAAGTAAACATACAGACCATATTCCTGAAGTTTTGCCACTAAGCCGGCTTAGGGTAAATGAGTGAGTTCAATGTCCATGGTCCAGATGCTTTGTGACAACAAATCTTTGGAGAGTGGCCCCTTCTCCCAGAACGTTACATCAACCTCAACGACCGTTTCGCCGCCAAGCGCAGCTTTGTCCAGAGGCCGACTGTGAAGCAATGGACGAGTCTTAAGGGTGTCGCCCTGCGTGTGCATGTGACACCGCACGTCGTAAGCATAATATGCTCTGTTGAAATCCTTAAAGGGGTACAGGTCTTTTAATGTATGCACTTCTTTCATCAGCATCAAAATGCCTGTAATCAATCTGCAGGCCAAGTCCAATCTCAGCAATCGTCCGCACAATCAGACACAACTGTGTAAATACCAAATGCTAAACCCAATTAGCTATTGGATATCATAGTCACTACAAGATACAAAATATACAGTATGATCAAGGCATTCCTACGACATGTCTCACCCTTAGGGCATGGTTGAGAAATCTTTAGCAATAATTAGAGTATTAAGGTTAGTTTTAAACAAAATTATAATTGCTGCAATACCAGGACCAAACAGTCCTCAATAGAGTTTTTGCAGTTGGAATTCAGTAGTAAATATAAGGGCTAACAACAAATTATTACACATCAAACAGAATGGACCGAATTGCATTATTTACCCTATACCCAGAGTATAAAATTTTTTGCTCCCTGCACCGAGTATAACATAGAAAAAATGTTCAGTAGGAACGAAACATCAATCCCACTGAAACTAGTGTCCCAAGAGTCCCAATTCAGATTTGCTGCAAAAAGCCAGAATACGAAAATCCCCCACTTCAGACCTGTCAAGGTCCTGTATAAGTCAATGGGAGAGGCATCTATCTCAATTTGAAGTTTTCGTGGTCTGTGCTGGGTAGGGTTGCCACCTGTCCTACAATCAGAATCCGGGCAGGGAGCGGTACCCATGATGTCAGAGGCAGGGCTAGTGATGTAAAGGGGCAGGCCTGTGACGTGGCAGCCCTTGACTGGCCACCACGCCCGGGAAAGCAGGTAACAGGCTTGCCCAGTTTTCTGGTGTGGAAAACTTACTGTCCGGTTCAAAACCGGACAGGTTGCAACCCTAGTGCTGGGTTTAGTCCTAAAATCTGACTTTTTTGGGGTTTTCAGGCAAAAACTTGAAAAATTTGAGCGATTCGGGCAAAAAAAACACCCAAAAAATTTGAGCGATTTGGGGTTTCTCTCGATTTTTACGTAGTTTTTCCCTGATCCACTAAAATAGAGTTTATTATTAATAAATAAGCTAAAATCAAAGACATGGGAGTTTGGTCATTTTTTTAAAATAAAATACAAGATAAATTCGGATTTTAGTAAATAACCTCCGAAAACTGCTGAAAAATATACTTTTTTCATGTTTAAAAACTGAGCTCTGTGGTCCATCAGTTTGTTATATATATAGTGCAGTTAGTGACTTTTTGGCTGTACTTCGCCCATCTACACCAGGGCTGCAACAGAAGCCATTGTTGCATTCATTTCTGCCATGGGCCAAGATTGACTCAGCACTATATCAGTGGTGGCATACCAGGTAAGTGCTGAATTTCAATTTTTTGAACTGAAAATGTAAATCTGTATGGCCTTTTAGATACACAGTGAATATGACAGTGATTGGATCATTTAGTAGGTTGTCACTATATATATAGTGCTGGGCCTAACAGTGTGAGAGAGCCCAAAGCAAGCACCACCATGCCCCCACATAAACACTGCTCGTCACCTAAGCTCCCAGCACTCATCACCTTGACTCAGCACCCCAACCTCACTTGGCACTGCTGATAGAAAAAAATCCCTCTGTGATTTGCACACCAAGGGGCAGATTTATCAAGGGTCAAATTTCTAGGGTTAATAAACCCTCGAATTCGACCCTCAAAGTAAAATCCTTCGAATATCAAATTTGAAGGATTTAGCGCAAATGCTTTGATCGAACGATCGAATAAAATTGTTCGAATCAAACAATTTGAACGATTTTAAGCGATCGATCAAAGGATTTTTATTCAATCAAAAAAAGCTTAGAAAAGTGCTGGGGAAGGTCCCCATAGGCTAACATTGCAGCTCGGTAAGTTTAAAGTGGCGAAGTATGAAGTCAAAGTATTTTTTAAAGAGACAGTACTTTGACTATCGAATGGTCGAATAGTCGAACGATTTTTACTTCGAATCATTCGAATCATTCGATTCGATTGAATTCGATCGAATTTGACCCATTCGATGGTCGAAGTACCCAAAAAAATACTTTGAAATTCAAATTATTTTTCATTCGAATTCTTCACTCGAGCTTAGTAAATCTGCCCCTAAATGTTGCCAGATTGTGGTATGAGTTGCAGACATTTGAAGGGGATGGCAGGCAGAAGAGGCATGTGCCCATCTGGCTCCCTGCAGCCGCCCGTCCACTGCAAGTGCCCTGACTGTATACCCTGCAACAACAGTACTAGAACTGTTGCAGACAGATTTTTTCTTTTTGCAGAGTACAGAATTAATACACATGAATAATATATATGATACAGCAGATGAAACGTTGGCATTTCTTCCCATTATACTCTTGTTCAGCGCAATGCATCCTGGATTATTATTAACTACAATACTGGATGAAAAGATTTGATTATTTAGCCAGGTTAATAAATTTTTTGCTGCTTTGGGGCATAATAAATCTCTTAAAAAAATGTTTTCTCTAAAAATTATTTTTTTTAATGAAAATTTTTAGAGAAAACAAAACTCGACCTTTAATGAATAGACCTCTATATGTCACCAGCTTCCATAACCCATGGAGTAGCTCTGAATCTATGGACACTTAGGGGCAGATTTACTAAGGGTCGAATATCGAGGGTTAATTAACCCTCGATATTCGACTAGGAACTAAAATCGTTCGACTTCGAATATCGAAGTCGAACGATTTAGCGCTAATACTTCGATCGAACGATTCGAAGGATTTTAATACAACGATCGAACGAATATCGTTCGATCAAAAAAACATAGGCAAGCCTATGGGGACCTTCCCCATAGGCTAACATTGAGTTCGGTAGCTTTTAGCTGCCGAACTAGGGGGTCGAAGTTTTTCTTAAAGAGACAGTACTTCGATTATCGAACGATCGAATAGTCGAACGATTTTTAGTTCGAATCGTTCGATTCGTAGTCGAAGTCGTAGTCGAAGGTCGAACTAGCCCATTCGATGGTCGAAGTAGCCAAAAAAACACTTCGAAATTCGAAGTTTTTTTTATTCGAATCCTTCACTCGAGCTTTGTAAATGTGCCCCTTAAAGGGGTTGTTCACATTAAAATTCAATTTTAATATGATGTAGAGACTGATATTCTGAGACAATTTGCAACTGATTTTCATTTGATTTAATTATTTGTGGTTTTTGAGTTATTAAGCTTTTTATTCAGCAATTTGCAGTTTCAGCAGTCTGGTTGCTAGGGTCCAAATTACCCTAGCAACCATGCTTTTTTGTATAAGAGACTGGAATATGAATAGGAGAGGGCTTGAACAGAAAGATGAGTAATAAAAAATAGCAATAACAAAAAATTTGTAGCATTGCAGAGCATTTATTTTAGGGTTATTTCAAAGCTGGAAAGAAGAAGGCAAATAATTCAAAAACTATAAAAAAGTAAAAATGAAGGAGAATTGAAAAGTTGCTTAGAATTGGCATTTCTATAACATACTAAAAGTAAACTTGAAATCAGTATAAGCTTCCATACTGACCTCTTAAGGTGCATTATTTCAAGAGTAGAGCAGGGCAGAGAAAAGAAAGGGACATATAGACATTGCTTTTAATATCCATTATAGTGCTCAAGAATATATAACTAGAGCAAAGCAAAAAACAAATTAACTGGCATTTTATTTAAAAATGTCATATAATAAATGCAATTACCATTGCAAAGTACAGTGTTAAACTGCCCATTTAAGGCTCATCATCAGTTACATAACTCGGAGCTGTGGCAGCTAACCCTCTTCCTAGAAAACCAGTGTCTGAGTGTGGCCGATATATCTCTGTATCTGAGTCCATACAGAACAGGTGCCAAGGCTCTGGGCATCATCATGATCACTGCATTGTTGGCAGCAGACATCCACAGGCGAGCAGTAATGCCAAATTCACTGTCTTTAAAAACCATGATTTCGGCAGCAAGGATAAATGCAGGTACAATATACAAACCAAGCAAAATAGAATGCGTCAGCAATGTCACTCTGGCCCGGGAAAACCGCCTCACCCAAATTCCAGACTCTTTTGTCATTTTATATAACCTTATGTATAGATAGGTAATCATAACTGTACAGATTAGTAGAAAAAACAAGGCAAACGCACAAACGACAGTAACTAGGTTATTTCTCTTGACATTAGGACCATAATACAGCATAAGACACATGTTTTGTTTTTCCAGGGGGTGCATGTCAAATGCTTCAGTGGCCAAAAAAACACACAAAGGGTATAATATCGAAAAAATCCAAATGGCCAACAGCACTTTCCTTGTTCTTGGCAATGACAGCAGAGAGTAGTAACGAAGAGGAAAGCAAATGGCTATGTACGTGTCTATCACCATCACAGTGAAGGTTAGAACACAATTGCAATAGGCTGCAAATGTGAAGGCAATCATTGTGAAACAGATAATCTTATGGAGATACCAGCGAATGGCATTGCACGTGGATATGATTGTATTGAATAA